>NW_026606583.1:7380000-7555000 GCF_029890125.1 Rhinichthys klamathensis goyatoka
TTCAGACGATTCCAACAGCTTGAAGCAATAACGTCTTCTCTTTCTTTCTTTCTTTCTTTCTTTCTTTCTTTCTTTCTTTCTTTCTTTCTTTCTTTCTTTCTTTCTTTCTTTCTTTCTTTCTTTCTTTCTTTCTTTCTTTCTTTCTTTCTTTCTTTCTTTCTCAGGTGGGAGGTCAATCCGTCATACTGCGACACGGTCAAAAAGCTTTATCCCTACAACTCTGGGAACAGACTGCTCAACATCATTGACATGGCCGTTTTTGACTTTCTCACAGGCATGTAAACACTGTCCATATCAACTGTTGACGGAATTCGTTTTGTGAAACTTGTAAAAATGATTTCATGTTTGACAATGAAAGTAGCGTTAATGATTGATGATTTTGCAAGGAAATCTTTAAAGCCAGAGTTGCATAATTGATTGTCCTTCGTGTTGTAGGAAACATGGACAGGCATCACTACGAAATTTTCACCAAGTTTGGAGATGATGGTTTCCTTCTTCACTTGGACAACGCCAGAGGGTTTGTGCTCATCCGTTTCTGGAGCCGTTCACAGGCGCATTCAACTGTGCTGCTTTTCCATT
The DNA here is from genome assembly GCF_029890125.1 of Rhinichthys klamathensis goyatoka. Taxonomy (NCBI): domain Eukaryota; kingdom Metazoa; phylum Chordata; class Actinopteri; order Cypriniformes; family Leuciscidae; genus Rhinichthys; species Rhinichthys klamathensis. The sequence goes on from NW_026606583.1 coordinate 7,380,580, forward strand.
GTTTCTCCATGCAAACATTTGACCGTTGCACTTGTGTCTTTTGCATCATCTTTTACATTACAACTCAGAAGTTGTTCAACTTTTTAAAGATGCGTCTTTTTGAATGCAAAAAACGCATTCTCTGGCCTTTTTCATCGCTGAATTACCAGTGCAGTTTCTTGTTAAAGCCCTTTTCCAACACTATAATTCCTTTGGCAAATCATAATTATGACATAAAAAGTCTAAATTGTGTGGTAAAAAATAAATCATCACATAAAAACTTAAAAGTTATGACAAATAACTAATTATGAGATAAAAGTACAAATTTGCACAAGTTAAAGTTATGACAAAAATGCCCAATTTAGATAAAAAGTCAAAAATGACAAAAAAGTTACAATTTTGAAATAAAAAATTAAAACTTTTAGATAAAAACTTTGAAATTGACAATTAAAATGATTAAATAAAAATTAATAGTTATGAGAAAGAAAAAAAAATCAAAATTGGCATACGTTTTTGTGTGTGTGTCATAGTTATGACCATTCATGATTATGTCCTTGTATCTCATAATTTCAAACTTGTATCATAATTTTGACTGTCATGACTTTGTATCTCATAATTTGGACTTTATATAGAATAATTATATGTATCTCCTAATTATGACTCACTAAAGCATGATGTTTTTTCCTGGGCTTCTTCCTCTTCTTGTGTGCTGCAGATTTGGACGGCATTCCCATGATGAGATGTCCATTCTGGCACCACTGACCCAATGTTGCATGTAAGGATTGTTCTCAAATATAAAAAAAAATTTTTTTCAATTATTCTGAAGCTCATTTAAAGGTGCATTGTGTAATATTTAGGAGGATCTGTTGACAGAAATGCAATATGAAATGCATAACTATGTTTTCAGTGGTGTATAAAGACCTTACTTAATGAACCGTTATGTTTTTATTACCTTAGAATGAGCCATTTCTATCTACACACACGTCCCTTTACATTGAAATGCGCCGACATGTTTCTACGGTGGCCCTAAACGGACAAACGCGTTTCGTCGCCATGTTGTTCTTCGTGCAAGGAAGCTAGCTAAAGTTAGCTAATAAAAAACTGACACAATGAACAAGTAAAAATAATATTCGCAATAACATATCGTTTTACTGAATAATCAAGTAAACCTAATTTCTTAATTTATCTTTGTAAAGAAACCTGCTTAACTGGCTACTCTCTGCTGCCTCAGACGACGACATCATTTCCTGTCGGCCACCGTAATTTCTGTTGGGTGCAATTCACAAGCTCACCACTAAAACTACACACTGCACCTTTAAGAAGCGTATGTACAAAGATGGTCTTATTCACAAAACCCATGACCTCTTACAGGATCAAGCGCTCTACGCTGTTCAGACTGAAGCTTTTGGCGAAGTCCGAGTACCGTCTGAGTGACGTAATGAGGGAATCCCTGTCGCGAGACCCTCTCACGCCGGTCTTGAGTGACGAACACCTGCAGGCCTTGGACCGCCGGCTGGCACAGGTGCTCAGGACAGTGGGGAAGTGTGTGAAGAAGCTGGGAGAAACACATGTGGTGATCACAGACTTTGTGGAATCATCCGGAGTAACTACAAGACACCGAGGAGGAAATAAGAGGTGACAGAACGAAAAGAGCTCGGGTTAGAGGAGATATCAGAGAGGATCATCACATCTAAAGACATCAGGAGGAACATTATTCACTTCTCTGATTGGCTGAAGGTCTGTGTGGTAACACTTAAAAAACGTTCCCAAACAACATCTTTAAGTCAAATTAAAAGTCAGAATTATGACATAAAAAGCCATGATTATGTCAAAACTGACAAAAAAAGTCATAATTATGTCAGTCAAAATGATCACATAAGTCAAAATCATGAGACAAAAATAAATATGAGATAAAAAGTTGAAATTGCATTTTTAATTTTGAGATAAAATAATAGAGATAGTCAAAAATTGAATTAAGGTCACTTAACTTGTATGAGATATGAGTTCAAATTAAAATGATCATATACAAGTCGAAATATGAGTTGTCAATTCTAAAAAGTAGAATTTTTGTCATGACTTTTCATGTCATAATTTTGACAGTCATGATTGTGATTTGGTATCTCATATCAACTTATTGTTGATAAAAACCCTCCCTATATTAACACCTGCTTTAAGTAAAATAAAAAGTCAAAATTATGACATAAAAAGCCATAATTATAAGTGTAAATAGACAAAAAGTCAAAATCATCACATTAGTCAAAATGATGAGGTATGTCATAAAGTCAAAATGATGACAAACATTGAAATTGAGCTAAAAAGTTGTAATTGCATTTTAATTTTATTTTGAGATCAAGTAATAATAAAAATAAGAAATCCAAATAAGGTAGAATTATTGTGATAATTATGACTTTTTATGTCACAACTTGTTGATTATGATTATTTCATAATTTGGGCTTTTTAATCTAATATTTATGACCTTGTTTCTCCTGATTGGCTAAAAAAGGTGTTGTGTGGTGTTACTTTAAACCACTCCTAACTAACAGCACCTCTGATTGGTTGCAGTGAGATGGTTTAGGCGGGTTAGTTAGCTCTGGAGAAGCTGCCGGCAGCTGACAGATGATGAGGAGAAGCTCTTCAGATCTCCTTACATCAGCAAACACGTCATCCATGTGGTCCTTTAACTGCACATTTCCTCTGATTATCCGTTCCCTTTCTGTCCATTTCTACACAAACAGCCATTAGTGGCGTCTGAGCGCAAACAGCCACATCAGCAGCAGCAGAAGAACACCGAGAGCTTACTTCATCTGCTCGTACTTCACAGGAAAATGGATAAAACCAGGTTTCCTGAGCAGTGATGCAGCTTGTGGTTCGCCTCACTTTTGCAATATTGTATTGTGAGTTGAAGCTGGCTTAAACACGTCACCGTTAGTGTCTCAAAACATTGTACAATCAATGACATTGTAAATCAAATGCTCAAAATTTGGAGAACTGAACTGGTGGTGGTGGATAAAATCTGAAAAACTAAATCAGATCATAATTATTCATGAATAATTGTCACATCGCTTCATTAAAATGCCAAAAACATTTGCATACTTTCTGATTCAGTGCATTTCCTAACGACCAACTGACGGAAGGCTTTATATGACATCATTATAACCTTTCTACACAATTCAGAGTAATAATAAAATTAAAACATGATCTGGTTTTAGCACTCCAGCTGCCCTGACTTGTCTAAGCTAGTACACGAATTACTAAATTAATTCAAAATTCATAAATTATTCAGGCCCATCTGTTGGATGGGAACTGAAAATAATAACTTGAAGCAGTAGCTGGCACTTTTTTATCATTTGAGGCTATAATAATATTAATAATAATGATTTCAGCAAATGCCACATAACACGCAGGATGTCTGGAATTACATTCCTGCAGTAAATAGTGTGTGTATTAATATCACAGCATTCAAATGTTCTTCAGAATGCATCAAGTGCACAGATGATATACTGTCTTTACCAAAATGTTCATTAAACACTAATGTTCGGGTCAGTAAGATTTCTAAGCTTTTTGAAAGAAGTCTTTTCTGCTCATCAAGGCTGCATTTATTTGATCAGAAATACAGTAAAAACTGTAATATGATCAAATATTATTACAATTTAAAAGAAGTGTTCTCTCTTTTAATATATTTTAAAATGTAGTTTATTCTTGTGATCAAAGCTGAATTTTCAGCATCATTACTCCAGTCTTCAGTGTCACATGATCCTTCAGAAATCACTCTAATATGATGATTTGTTGCTCAAGAAACATTTATGATTATTATCAGTTGAAAACTCAAAAGAACAGCATTTATTTTAAGTAGATTTTTTTAAATAACATTGGGTTTACTGTCACTTTTGATCCGTTTAATGTGTCCTTGGTGAATACAAGTATGATTTGTTTTTTAAAATCAAACCCCAAATAGTGAACAGTGTAGTATACAAAAATGCTCAGTGCATGTTTATATCCCACAATGCAATGTACTCAAGAGGACCTTCCCTTTCTGTGACAAATGAACCAGAAGTAAAAAAAAACAACAACATAGAATTCATTAAAAATGCGAAATAAGAAGTTATTTTCAAGATGATAACTGAACCGTACTCACATGCAACACAATGCGCTCATGTACTGTAGAGTTAGAGTAATAATTCTCTCAGTTGAACACTGCCCTCTTGTGTCTGGAACATCTATATGACAACTTGAAATACATTTTGAGCATTTGTCTGAAAAGAAAGTGTTTCACTGCAGCCGATTGTTCAATATTCCAACCTTTTTATTGCTTGAACTGCCATTTGGACGATCGATACCAGAAATGATTATTTCCTGCGCAGAACTCACTGGAAATGAAACGACACATTTGGGTAACATTGACAAATAAAACATCATTTGAGGTCTGTAATATATCAGCAGAAGCGTTTGGGTTTGAAGGAGCATCTAACCCACGGGAACCCTGTAGAGTTCAGATCCAACACACCTGTCTGTGATCATCGTGTGTGTGTGTGTGTGTGTGTGTGTGTGTGCGAGCTGAACTCTACAGGAATCCAATTCAACAGTCATTCTCCATTCTGTCCATTCACACAGATAGAAAACACAACAAGCATCACTGCCATGAAGACGGGACGCTTATCTCAGGGGAAGTCGAGCTGATAAACGTCACGAAGATGCAGCTGAAAGAATTCGGGAAAACCTTTGCGTTACACCTTTTTAATCTGCATTTCTCAAAAACTAAAGCGAGGAACATCTTGTAAATAAAGAGAATCAAACATTGATCACTCTGGATTGTTGAACGGCAAAACAGAATACGGACATGTAAACATCAAATCGCCACGGATCCGTTTTTATAAAAATGTATCAAAGATGTTGCCGTCGTTCATGAAACGTGAGCAGAATGGATTTCATTTTCTGTTTCACGAACGCGGCCGACTGTGTTTGCGAGACCACGGCGTTGACGGTAAAACTTCATTTCATAATCCTTTCGCTTGTTTTAGTTCGCCGTTAAAACAGAAACAAGCCGGTTTAAAAAATGGCCACAGAAACACTTGAAATTATGACATGCGACTAAATACGCCACTGTGCACTTTTGTGGAAAAATAAGCTTATTAAAAAATAAAACTGGTATTTTCTCGGCATATACTGACGAAAAGGTAAATACTGAATCATCCTGACCGAAAGCTTTTCTCAGTCGGTGACGGCGCACATGCAGGAACGTACCAATGAAATCTCGGAGGCTCTGTCCAACGTTTGGCACTGGCATTGTAACAGAAACTACCGTCGGTTTGAGTTTTCCTTCAAAAATCAGTTTGAGAAATTTGATCAGCCACAATAAAACCTATATGGATAGACACCGCACAGGAACGGCCTCACTAATTTACTACAATAAGCAACCGAACACAAATAGCAAGAGCGTGTGCTGGAATGATAATAAGTAATAAAACAGCATCCAGTTCCTATATGTTCATGTTCCTGACTGTGACAGAGGAGGGGAATGAGGCAGGAAGGCTTGAAGAATCGAGTCAGAATGTCAGCACAGCCAAACATCACTCATAAATCATATATGTAGGCAGTTAATCTTAAAAAACTAGTCTTAAAAAACTAACCTGCGACTGTGAGGGTAAAGGAAGTCGAAACGGCTTGCCTATAAATACATGTATACTCCTCTACTGTTTTTGTTTACTGCTTGGAATTAAAGGTTTAAAAACACTGTGATCTGATTGGAGGAACGTACATTGATTGTCTGTCCTTTGATTTGGCTCTAAATGTGGGATGTTAAAGCTCTCGGGAATACGAGGTGTGGATGAGGAGCTAGCGGCGTGACGGGGGGGTTCTCAGACGGAGAGCGACACGAAGCTGTTGTACTGTTGGATGTTGCGTTTGAGGATGTCTGAACACGGTCCCAGCACGCGCTCGAAGCGAGGCCTGTCCAGCTTCACACATTTGAGCGGCCCACGAGCCACCACTGTCGCCGCACGGGGCCGGTTCATCAGCAGAGCGATCTCGCCTGGTGAGAGAAACACACAAATATTAAAAATCATAGTTTTATGTTATTTCATACATTTTCTAGACTTACTGTATAGCTTCATGAATAACTAATAAGGGGCGTATTATAATGAATAAGGTGTATCATATCCAATAAGATAGATTTGGAATTTTATTGACAGGACATATTCAGAGACTAACTACTATGTATGTACATTGAAAGAAATTGTTAGGTACAGTGTGCTTATTGTGTACACTACTGCAAAACACTTTTGCTGCTATTGAGATGGATACGGGTCAGGGTTGGGACAGGTTTGGTGGTAAGGGAAGGTCAACAGTGTAATTATAGATGTAATAACAGAAATTAATTACAGCTGTGATTGCATGCAGGCATTTATAAATAGAAGAACAATGTGAAAAACAATAAGTGCACTGTATCAAATGATTAACTTAAATGTGACAATATAAAGTGGGACCCAGAGACTAGGGCTGTCAACTTTAGTCGTTTAGTTTAGTCGACTAATCATTCGATGCCGTCTTGGTCGACTGACATTCTCATTGGTCGACCAGTTGCATTTTTTTTTTTTACCAATTGAAAGAAATTCTCATTGATTTACTCAGCAGTTATATATTAGCCTGTGTTTTATCCCCAACTTTAAATGCTGTAATTTACCGTAAAACTTCAAATAATAGCCGAGTCCCAAATAGACGCCTGTCTCTTTTACACGCCTGGTGTGGCGACAGGTTTGGGTAAATAGAGGCTGGGTCTGTTTTTTAGTTTTTGGGTTGTATTTAATCCTCTAAAACCGTCAGATCGTCCGCTTTTTGGCGGCCGCCAAAGCAAATTGTTGTCCCTCCAAAGCCTTTTTTGATCGATGAGTGATGTAGAATAGAATGACTGCTGCGCTTGACAGGGCGCGTTCGAGCAGAGAGAGAGAGAGAGAGAGAGAGAGAGAGAGAGACCCGGCCGCGCGCGCGCACTCTCACGTCTTCAAACACCACGAGCGCTGTCTTGCTCGCTCTCCCTCGCGCATATTAATCAAAATCAATTGACGCGATAGTAAACGGTCGGAAGACCGCAGTTTCACGTTGAGCATTTGGAGATTTTTAGAGATTAGAGACAGGCCTATACACTCAATGAACAACTCAACACTAAATTATAAAGGCCTGTCTCATATAGACGCCTGTCTCAAATACAAGCTGGTGCAGTTCGACGATTTGGGAAAATAAAAGCCCGGGCTACTATTTGAAGTTTTACGGTAGGCTATTTTGTAATAGCGCCACAGTTTAGCGCACCACGTATAACACTCGGGAACCGCACCTGTGACTGCGCTGCTGCGGCGCGGACGCGCTTGGAACAAACGAGCGCGTCGCTTCCATTATGAGCGCGCATACATTTGAAATAACGAACTTGAGCGCGATATGTGAGCAGGCCCTTTAACGGCTTTATTATGCTGACTCAATAGATTGTGTTTTCTTAAGGTTGTGTTTTTATTTGTACACTTGACGCGTTTGAAAAATAGCCTAAATAATATAACAAAACGAAAATAAACCTATATGCGGTCCTACTACAGCCTATTATTATTAGGATGGTTTTTTAGGCTATTTGGGTTTTTTGTGTGTTTGTTTTAAAACGCCTAGATTGGCAGGACAAAAGTTAACCCATAGCTTTGAAAGTAAAGAAGAATATACAGCCTGTATAAACGAGAGCTTTTGTAAGAATTTTTCATTATTTGGCAGTTTTAGCAGTTATATTTTTTGTAGCGTGTGGTGTGGTCAGGTGCGCGATTGTGACCATCACTATAGACCTAGGACAGAGCTCCTCACTTTGCAGTTAAAAAAATCACTTAATTTTCAAAGAATTGTATTATTATTATAGTTTTATGTATTATTGATGTTTTTTCGTTGTTGTTTTATAAATGCTCTATGACAATTGTTTAATAAATGTTCAATCAAAATGTAAAACATCGTGTCTTTTTTTTTTTTAGTCGACTGATCGTTGCGCAGGACAGGACTTTGGTCGACTAAGGATTTCTTTGGTTGACTACAGCCCAACCAGAGACCTACTGTGTTATTGTATTTTAAGTTAAAGGGACAGTTCATACAAAAATAAAAGCTGTGCCATTGTTTACTCTTATGTCGTATGAGATTCTTTTTTCCATGAAACACAACCTGAGATCTTTAGCAAATATCTAAGCATCCATTTTCCATGCATGAAATGTGGATGGTGATTTATACCGCAAAACTTACCATTCACTTTTGTGTATGGAGAACAGAAGCTCAGGTATCTTCTCTGGTAACACTTTTTTTCAATAATCCTTTGCAACTACATGTCAACTAGCAGTCATTAGAGTATTAATAAACTGTCTGCTTAATATCTGCTAACTCTTTATTTTGATGCTCCAAAACAGACATTTTACTGACTATAAGTAACTTTGCAAGTACATGTCAGCTTATTCTACTAACCCGAACCTGACAGTCTACTAATACCCTAATGATGTTAGCTGACATGCAGTTGCAAAGTTACTTATCTAAAAGTGGACTATCGAAATGAGTGATTTCGGAAGAACTATCCCTTTAAGAACATGTACTGGAACTAACACTTACCGAAGTAGTCTGACGGTCCTAACCTGCCGACCTCTACGAACTCCTCATTTTCTGACCTGCGCTGCAGAACGGCTGCACATCCCTGAGGAAAGAGACATGACTTTAGAAATCACCAGACTTGCACGCACACACACACACTGACAAGCTCTGAGCAGACGGGACACTCCACCTCCAGGATGATGAAGAACTCGTCTCCTGGTTCTCCCTGGACCACGATCTTCTGACTGTCCTCAAACTGCACCGGCTCCAGAGCGTCAGCCACAGTCAGACGCTCCCACTTATCCAGAGACTCTGCCATCATCACATACACTCATGTTACAGGAACTCCAGAGACACATCTCTCTCTCTCTGTGTGTGTCACTTACAGTAATACAATTTCAGTAAAAAAAATTATAGACAGATATAAAGATACATGTATAGATAGACAGACAGATACAACAATAGACTAGCTGACTTACAGAGAGATAGCCAGATAAATGACAGATAGATAGATAGATAGATAGATAGATAGATAGATAGATAGATAGATAGATAGATAGATAGATAGATAGATAGATAAAACAACAGATAGATAGATAGATAAAACAACAGATAGATAGATAGATAGATAGATAGATAAAACAACAGATAGATAGATAGATAAAACAACAGATATATATATATAGATAGATAGATAGATAGATAGATAGATAGATAGAGATATAGAGATAGATATAGAGATAGATAGATAAAACAACAGATAGATAGATAGATAGATAGATAAAACAACAGATAGATAGATAGATAGATAGATAGATAGATAGATAGATAGATAGATAAAACAACAGATAGATAGATAAAACAACAGATAGATAGATAGATAGAAAGATAGGGAGATAGAGATATAGATAGATAGAGATATAGATAGATAGAGATATAGATAGATAGATAAAACAACAGATAGATAGATAAAACAACAGATAGATAGATAGATAGATAGATAGATAGGGAGATAGAGATATAGATAGATAGAGATATAGATAGATAGATATAGAGATAGATAGATAGATAGATAGAATTACCTAAAATAGATACTTTGCTCAAGAACTCCTCGTACATCTTCCTCTTCCTCAAAGTGCTTCCCTGTAATCAAACACAGGATGTTTTGTAGAATGAAATGCCTCTTGAGTGTGTGTGTGTGTGTGTGTGTGTGTGTGTGTGAGGAAGGGAGAGACGCACCATCAGTATTCTCCTGTAGCTGTCTCTGTCGATGCCCCAGAGCTTGGCGTTGGTCTTGGCTCTGACGGTGGCGGCTCTCGGGGTCCCGTAGATCAGAGCCAGTTCCCCAAAACTGCCGCCCTCTCCGATGTTGGTGGCCCACTCGCTGTTCACATACACCTGAGAAGAAACAGCGTCGTCACACACCACTTCTGAGTCGAGCTGTACACTGATAGAGGACACATCTACAGTGGGACTGGATTTTCTCCATCAGGAATTGTTGAAAACGTTTATGGTTTATGCTAACACTTTACAATAAGGTTCATTAGTTAATGTATTAACTAACCATGAGCAATACATTTGTTACTGTATTAGTTCATCTTTGTTCACAAAAAAATACAGCTGTTCACTGTTATTTCACAGTGCATTAAATAATGTTAACAAGATTTTAATAAAGTATTAGTAAATGTTGAAATTAACAAAGAATAAATGCTGTATTTGTGCAGTTCATTATTAGCTCATGCTAACTAATGTAGTTAACTAACAAACCTTATTGTAAAGTGTAACCTGGTTTATTATATGAATACATCCTAAACTGTGGAGGTGTAACTTACATCCATTTCCCCCTGGTCAATGACATAGAAGTTATCACCCTCGTCACCTGGGAAACAAGTGCGAAACAAAAGAGTGAAGGTAAATAAAATGTACAAATAATGTTAATATGACTCTTCATAAGTGTTTTTAAAGTTCTACCTTGTTGGATGACAATCTCTCCGGCAATGTAGGTGACTGGAAACATTGCGTCGAATATGTCACTGTAGGAGAGAGCAGAATAGAAATTATTTGACATTTATTTAAGGCAAGACACACATCAGGTTTGAAGGGTTAAAAATTAACTAATAGATATCATCATACTTCCCCAGCTGATTGATCACATCTTTACATTTTATATTACAAGTGTTCTTGCTTTTCAAATTTAAGCATACACATGAGGCATTATTAATTAACAATGCACTAATTTGCATATCTTTTTGCAACAAAAATCTGAACTCTGGATAAAGCCAGGTTTAAAATTATTTTTGGGTGTCTCTTTTTATCACTCCATAAATAAATAAATAAATACAGTCAGCAGCCATATAAAAAAGAATTGTTTTTAGGAATAAAATGTTATAAATCAGGACCTTCAGAATATATGGGTGTGTGTGTGTGTAAAGCTGCTGAAGTGGAGATTCCTGACTTTAAAGATATGTATTGAAATTGATATAATCTATATGCAAATAGACCCTTACAAGTGTATGTTGCATGTTTTCTTTCCACTAGTCTGAAAATAGTTATGAAAAGTCAAATAGCCCAAAATCTCAAAACTGACCAGTGCATGAATATAATAATACAAAATAAAATAAATAAAGTCACCTTCTTTCATTGTCATCCAGATGTGAGAAGAGCACGTTCTTTTCGATGGCTTTGGCGAGCGCGGCCATGGTTTTGTAGTCTTTAGGGATGACCTTCACAGAGACAGAAGAACACATGACTGCTTCACCTGACGGACATCACACACATCATGTGACTGTGAGACATACACACCTTCCTGACGTAGGAGGCGGCGTCCTCCTCGGTGTAGACCTCAGCGCTGATGGCTCCTCTCCGCCTGCGACCCTTCACCACGGGGTTCATGGGAGGAGACGCCTCATCTTCACGAGAGTCAGAGCGAGAACTGGCCTTCTGCTGGTTCAGGAGCTGCTTCGCTTCCTCCTGTGTAGCCATATTAAAAAAGAAAAGAAAAAAGGAGAGGATTATGGTTGGATTTGCAGTCCCAGTGAAACAGAAGCAGCGTTAGATCTGTTCTTCTGTATTGTGACACAAATCTGAATGGAACAAATTGTAGAGCAGGACTTGTTGGATTTTGGGATGTGGGAGTTGCACTCAAGGCTTGCAGTTAGTGTGAGAAAGGGGAGGGGTTTCCGAACTAAATGATTGGAGAAGTCCAGCATACTAGTCCAGTTTCACTGGAAAATCCAGAAAATTAAGGCAAAAAAACAAACAGAAGATGCATGGATGAATCGTTCACAATAACATCTACAACATGCATTCAGAAAATAAACAGGGTAAATTTTTATTTTATGCAGACGAAAAATCCAAATGTTTAATTTATATACATATATAATTATTATTATTATCGATAGCTAAAACTATTTTTGTTAATTGAAAACAAAAAAATAAAAATCAAATATAACTAAAAACTTAATTCAATTAGTTTCCAGAGCAACATTTTTTTATTTTCATTTAGTTTAGAATGCGAACTGGAAATAAATAAACATTCAAAATGAACTAAAACAGAAATAAAAGTAAATTTAACGCATTTGGTAAAATACACCAAAAAAAAGAAAAAAACTCATTGAAATGACAAAAGCACAAAAATACTAATAATTAAACTGAAAACCAAAAATATAAAAACAAGTGCTTATTAAAAAATTTATGAAAAGTATATAAATGATACACACAAATATTTAAAAAAAAAAATTTTATTCTTTTGACAAAAAAGTTCCAACATTATAATTTTTTATTTGTACACATTTAATAACATGAGGCCTAATATGCTGGATAAATAATTACAATTATTATTGAAAGTTTATGTCTTACATTATATTGCTTTTGCCACTGGTTTATAAAAACTAACTCGCTCACGCTCACTAATTGTTTTATTAAACACAACTTTCTTAATGTAAAGTCATGTCAGCAAGGGTTCCAGATCTCCGTCAGAATGATCCTAACGTACAAACCTTTTCCAGCTTCTCGAAGTGTTCCCGGAGGAAGGCCATGGGTCTGTCGGGCCGTGAGGTGCACAGCTGCACGATACAGTCCTTCAGCAGCTGCTGGATGTTGTGTTTCTGCACGTATATCTCACACTCCCTCAGACTCTTCTCCTCCTCACTGCCCGCGCTGCCTGATGCCATGATGGACGCTGGATCTGACCTCTGACCTGCAGTGAGACACCACACAAACAAGTGACATGCTGCTGACTAAATGAAATATAGTCATTTCAATCAATTATTAACCATATGAAGGATCCGTGAAAACAAATACAGAAGGTCTGACATCTATTTATTTCTTTAAAATGTATTACATGACATATTCCATAATATAAAACCAATAATTAGGGTAAAACTAAAAAAAATGTTTGAGCCATATTAATAAAGATATTCTGGATTATTCAAATGATGTTGGATGTTCTTTGTTATGATGTTGTTCTTTCCTATAATATTGAGAAACTCTGATATGTAAATGTTGCAGAATTAATAACAATATCATTAACGTCTGCACATGATGAAAATACATTCTGACCCAGCTAGAGGACAGGAACAGGATTACAGCATCATTTATGCGATTGGTGTCAGGAATAATCTGGAGATTATCTTTGTTTTCAACACACCTGTGCAGTTTGATTCACTGCATGAACTATATGCGTTTCCTATGATTCATTATTTACAGAAAAACAACTTTATGTTGCTTATATTAGTATTATTAGACATACAATTATTTTCCACTTCAACAGCATCAATCAGAATACTAGTATATTTAGGATGAACGACACGATCACAAATTTAAACCCATTTCACAAGGGCAGCAGAATATGAAAATATAATTTTAATACACATCAAAACGCAACTCAAAGTGTCAAAATACAACAGAACAGACATGCCGTAATCTAAAATGACCTGTTAAATGGTTAAACCTTAAAACAAATGAACCTTAAATCAAATAAAATATAACAGGCTCCTGAGTGGCGTGTTAAATGCTATTAAAATGAAGCTACAAATATCTAGCCGAAGGCCGCTGAGTGGTCGCCATCTTTATCTGTATCATAAACAAATGACATTTACAGCATTTACCGATCGTTACAGATGTTTAGCGCTACATCTAATCGACAGAAACATGACATTTCGAGTATCGTTATTTCTTACCGAGCCTTTATAACGCGACTCGGCTTCTGCGTTATTCCGTTATTCAGAGACGGCGCAACAACTCTTCTTCACAGGCGCTTGGACGTCTGCCAACCGGAAATGGTAAAACACCAATCAAAGCCTGCCATTGACGTCAATGCGCCTCGTTCTCACATGGAAACTGTAACCCTTGGTAACCTTAAAGGGAACGTAGCACCTGAGTACCATACTCGTAATTCTCCCCAATAAAAACACTTAAAGGCCCCTTCATACCAAGAACGATAACTTTAAAGATAACGATGAAGATATAGTTTTAAAAATCTTTCTCAATGTTAAATAATGGCAGAGTTCACACCACAGCTATAATGATAACGGCACAGAGAAACGATATCGTTGGAATAACCTTTAAGGCTAGTTCACACCAAGAAAAACTATAACTATAATAACAAAAAAGATAACTGTGTCCACACCAGTGGACGATATTGTTCTGTTTACTGTAAGCGCGTGCTTGTCTGTCACTTTAAATTCTCGAGCAGGTTTCTTTACCGTAGGATGGATTCTGATTGTCTGTCAATGTTTTTATTGTTCATCAGCTGGATAAAACCGTTCTGATCCTAATTATATTGTTTCTTTGTGCCATTGTCGTTATAGCTGTGGTATGAACTCTGCTACTATTTAATATTGAGATTGTTTAAACTATATCTTTATTATCTTTATAGTTATTGTCCTTGGTGTGAACGGATCTTTAATCTTTAAACATGTATCTTTATGTACGTTAACTATCTGGATATCATTATTTATTTTATTTTATTTGACCTAAGTACAATAAATTAATAAATAAATAAATTAATTAATTAATTAATAAAAACGGCAGACTATTTACAGACTATAACTAAACAATCGCATGGGCCTCAATGGTTGGTCTGTTTTGAATTTTATACAATATCGTTTAAAATCAATTTCTATGTGGCGAAAATTACAAAGATTTTACGTAACACTGCGTTCAAGCGCTGCTGTCGCGACCTTTATTTTGAAAACGGCTGTCAACACCGGAAGTTTCATTGGTACGAATGCTGCTGAATTTGCTGAGATGAGAAGTGTATTATTTTGAATGTGTGATCATCCTTAACGTGTTTCATGCAGTTGCAAACATGAGCTGAATCATTTTATGAGCAATTCGGTGGAAAACCTTTACGGAGCCAGATTTGGTGGTACGTATCTTTTTAATCTTTTTCGTTTACCTGCCGGTGCATTATGAGCATCTTCACGTGATGTTCACATGTGAAGAATGTATATAACGTTACAGCCGCTGTCCACTGCAGTGACCGTAGAAACACACCAGCCCTCATATACTTCTTTACTAGTCTGTTCGTCCATTATATTGACCTGGGTTGTCTTTGTTCTGCTGTTGTAATGGAAAGTGTATCCTCTGGTCAGAAGTGAAAGTGTACACCTGAGGTCATATATCCGGTCTCAGTGTTACAGTGTGTCAATCATAACCATGGCAGTGGAACCAGGTCAAGTGTGGGACAGATGGCAAACGTGCACTCTTATGCCCACAGTACTGAGCTTAGCTTGTGTCTGTTCAGTGTCTATGCTGGTTACTTTAGTCCTGAGTTTCTTAAAATGTCCTGAAATAATCCACAAAGTGCAAGAGTAACGTTAAGTAAACGTGCTAACAGGATATGTGAGCGTACTCTGCTGTAAGAAGTGACAGAGGGTGCAAAGCTCCTTACTTTTGGAGGAAAAGGGGCTTCCCATGCAAACACATTCTGTCCAGATGCACATATTTGTATTTTTTTTAGCTTGCAAACTCTTAAAAAGGAAATCTGATGCATTTTGTAAGGGACTGAGAGCCTCGTCAATCTTTTTGAAATTAAAGTGAATGGTGACTGAGACTCTAAATAACATCTGGGTTTCTCAGAATACAGGAAGTCAAATGAGTTTGGAGGATGTCAGAGAGTAAATGATGAATATGTAATGTTTAAATGCTATTTTCTGCAAGCAAATATAAATTGTGCCTATTTACGAGTTTCCCCACAGAACAAATTTGGGTTACACTAACCAAACCCTAATCCTACACTTAACATTTTACAGTGTCCTTGTTACTCATGTTACATGTAGTTTGTATAGTATAAGTTACTATAAATTATGCATAATTACATGCAACTAACCTTAACCCAAACCTAATCCTACCCCTATAGTAAGTACATGTAGTTAAATTACTATCACTCAGTACTTATGTGTATAATTACACTTTAACAATGAAACCTTGAAATAAAGGGTTACACTTTATTTGGTAATACTTTATTTTATAATGTCCTTGTTACAGTGTAATTTAAACTAGGTACTGAGTGATAGTAATTGACTACATGTACTTACTATAGGGTTAGGATTAGGTTTAAGGTTAGTTGCATGTAATTATGCATAATTTATATACTAACTACTATACAAACTACATGTAACATGAGTAACAAGGACACTGTAAAATAAAGTTGAACCCTTTTTTAAGGTGTCCTTGTTTCAGTGTAATTAAATAAGTACTCAGTAATATTAATTAATAACATGGTTTGGTTTATAGGGTTAGTTGTTGCTTATGCATAATTTACTGTTATTAGTATAGATGTGTAGCAGGGACACTAAAATAAAGTGTTCCCCAAAATAGTTTATTTTAGTTTTATTTATTTGTTATTATTATCAGTATGCACCTCGGACATTAGTTGATAACCCTTTTAATTTTTATATTTAATATCTTTGGTCTCTGCATATACTTCCATTTGTGTTATTTTATATCTAAGATGACCCTTTTTTTCCATTAAAAACATTAAAATCTGTGTTCTGACCTGAGAGTTTACATTCGAGGATTGTGTTTCATTAAAAGCTTTTTAACTTGGTAACAAGCTACTTTATTCAATTCAATTCAACTCAAGTACTTTATTGTCATTGTGAGGCACAATGAAATGACTCTTGTGACAACCCCAAAGGTGCATTTAAAAATATCCATTTAAAATAAAACAGCACAAGTTAGTTAACAATACATGTAGATACAAATAAATAAATAAATTCAAGATGAAATATAATAACAATATAATAAATAAATGCAATATAAAAGCTAGGAAACTGAATCATAATACAAAATATTTCAAAATTGCTCAGAATATCGTCAAAATGCCATATCCATTGTTAATGCAAGGGAACCAACACATTATTATTATTATTGCACGAGTGTATATTAGCAGCATGAATTATTATTGCACTCGAACAGTGAGTCACACATTGCCAACAACCTTATTATACATGGCCAAACAGGAAGATATCAGAGTTGAACATGGTTATTGCTGTCGGAAAAAAAAAACATTTTTTTAGTCTGTTTGTGGGTAAACGGATTTACCAAAAGCGCCTGCCGGATGGGAGGAGGTGAAACAAGTTATGACAAGGGTGAGTGCTGTCCTTGAGGATGTTATTGGCCCTTCTTATGAAGGGGTTGTTTAACTGATGGCAGATCAATGCCACTATGTCCTGTGCTGTTTTTATAACCTGCTAGGTCATACAGTTAGTCAAGATGCTCTCTATAGTACATCTATAGAAGCTGACCAACAGCTTCTGGGGAAGGTTAGCTCTCCTTAGCCTTCTCAGAAAGTAGGATACTTTAATTTTGCAGACCTGATACCTCTCTTGAGATTAGCTCTTGCAACTGTGCAAGCGGAGATATCTCGTGATTTAAAGGCTTTTAATTGGTTCATTTAACCAGGTAAGCACATTGAGAACACTTTCTCATTTACAATGGCGACCTGGTCAAGATAAAAAGCGCCGAGGTACAAGAAACATAAGTTACACGTGTAATTTACAAGACAAAGAGTACACAGTAAACATAGAAAATGAATATGTAATATGCAGATCCGCAGATCAGACTTTTACAATTTTGTACAACTAATGCAAAAGAGTAAATCGGGTTAGCATGTACAATGGTCAGGCAATAAATTTGCTAACAATAATTTAAATTGCCCTTGCCCTGAGCAGCTGTTTGACTTCATTGTCCATTACTGTTTCTCGTTTGATACACTCCACACCACTGACACCATGTGACTTCAATATGACGTCATCATCACGTCACGGCATGTAATTGTCTTCACCACAAGCTCACCTTCCACCTGCGACATTTGGAAAAACGAAGTGCTCCCGGGTGTCCAGATGCCTCGTCTCATTTGAGAGGAACCCCATGGGACTGGGATAAAAATACTGCCTCAATCTTGTAACTAATACTCACTTTCATCATCAGCCCCTGGCCGTATCAGATGGACACTTATTGTCCTCCTGAGGAAGTGCGTCCAGTGCTGGGTTACATCGGTCTTGTGACTTGAAACTTTTCTTAAGTTGGTTGTTGTTGTTACATAAGGTGAACTGCCAAGGACTTGATTAAATATTTAGTGTGTTTTTTCTGCCTCGGACATTAGTTGATAATCCTGCGCAATAGTTATACACCCCTTGACCAGGTATTTTGATCTCACTACGTTTTATGTAATCAAACTAATGCTTTTCTGTGTGCGTGTCTATGGTTGCAGTTCTGGAGTAGATCTCTTGGAAATGCCACAGTTTCTCTCTTGGTACAGACAAGCTAAGGACCATTTTTATTGAGTCCTATTTTTGAATGCATTTATTTGCTTAGAAAATCAGAAACAATAAGAGTTGGGTAAGGATTTTAATTACGCTCTGTGTGCCTAAAAGATTTTGTCTTTTTTTTGCACAATTTATTTATTATTTATTTGCTTATTTAATAATTACTTATTTAATATCTTGGATATTTGAATATGTTCTATGTGTGTGTGTGTGTGTGTTTATTTGATTTAAATTTGTTTATTTAATTAGTTATTTACTTGCTTTTTTATTTATTTTATTTATTCATTTATTTTTCCAGAATATCTTGGAATGTTATATATATATATATATATATATATATATATATGTGTGTGTGTGTGTGTGTGTGTGTGTTATTTTCTTATAATTTTAAAAATTAAATTAAATGAATGATGGACAATCTAATGTTTTTGTGTTTGTTTGTTTTTTACATTTTGAATTCATTTGTTACTTTAACTTTAGTTACTTGTATATTTTTCTCGAATATCTTCTATGTACAGTGTGTGTTTATTTGGTTTTCAAAATTATTTATTTATTTTACGTATTTTTCTGAAATATCTTTAGATTTTTTTTCTTTTGGATAGATACCTTATTCTCACATTTTTAATAAGAATAATAATAAAAAAGATAATGCCTAATTTTGCTAAGATAATTAATAGATTTATAATTGTTAATAATCATTTCTTTCTCAATTTACAAAGTCTTTGGTTCCATAGGCTGTATTATTGATTGATTTTGTGAGCTTAATGAAGAGTGTATTGCTGTTTTCAGGTGTGGAGGTCAGGGTGCTTGTAACCTGTGTTTGTGTGTGTGCTACGCCGAAGAGAAACACTGAGCCTCTGTCGTGTGTGTGTGTGTGTGTGTGTTGTAGGAGGGATGCGTAGCTGGAGGTGGTCCCTCTCCAGAGTCATGCGTCTCTTCCTGCGCTGGTTCCGGCTCTGCCTTCGACGAGGACGCAGAAAGCGGACGAACAGAGTACGAGACCTGTGGAACTATGGGACGGTGCTAATGAAGTCCCTGTACTACAACGTCCAGACCAATTCAGACACGGTGCTCGACTGTGTCTTTGAGCCCATCTACTGGCTGGTGGACAATATGACCCGCTGGTTTGGAGTGGTAGGCAGAACAAAATCTATTTTCTTAATTCATTTACTTCATAGTTTCAGGGCTGAGTATATTGCGTCCATCATAAAGGCTATAGTGCACAGTTCAAGCTCAGAGCTGCACGATTAATCGTCTTAAAAGTCTATTAAACCTTTGACAAGTACTGTAGGGACGCAGATGGTTTCATTAGTCTGTTTCTGACGCGTGCCTTTGTCTTGAATAAAATAAATATTGTCCATACTTTCAGAATAAATTTCGGATAAGCCAAATCCATTTATTGTCCATTTAGCATTGCAAACAACAAATAAAACCAAAATATCTGATTCAAAACATACTGTTATGAGCACAGTCTTGCATAATCCAGCTCTCAACACGGCACGGTCAAAAAGTTTGTTGACCTTCCATCAGCGCACCTGTAACTCATTATCACCTTACTTAAATATACTCAAATACTCATACACCCTCTAGTGTCACACAACAAATACAATTCAAAATAATGGCTCTAACAAGTACGATCACACCTATTCAGATCTGCGCTGAGCCTGAGAGAGCAGCTGTCGTGTATAGGTATGAACCCGCTTCACAAACTGTCTTTTCAACCACACTGTATCATTATTTCTGTCTTACAAATATTCATATTATCACAGAAGTACTGGAATAAAAGTTTGTAGTTCGGATATAAACACTGATGACTACGGTAGCGATCAAACTTACGGTAACTTACTTGACACTTCAAATAAAGATTGAATCAATTACTCTGTTACACCAGTAGGTGGCGACAAGTGACTCAAAGTCCCTGTATTTGTCACTGACTGCGTCCGAAAACTTAAAGGGGTCATATAATGCCATTTTTGTACAAGCTAGTATGATTCTTTAGGGTCTAAATTAAAAGTTTGTAATATACTTTAATTAAAAATTCTCATTAGTATTGTAAGAAAACACTTATTTTACCTGGTCAAAAACAGCTCTGTTTTCAGCACGCCGTTTCAGTGCATATGACTTTAAATGATCATGAGCTTTGCTCACCCCGCCCCTCTGTTCTGTGCGTACACCATTTGTAACACAATAACCATAACGCGTTGTTCAGTATAAACGTGGGATTATGAATTATATTGAGAACGTCATACATAGAAAACATGCTGTAATGTACCCTGAGTGTAAACCTTAGACGCATTCATCGTGAAGCGTGCAGCTAGCGATTTGCAAAGATTAATATATTAATATAAAGTTTAATAAAACGTTACACTCACTTCCGTTCTTCTGGAGATTCAGCAGGAACACGAATATCTGGTACCGATCCTTTTTTCATGAGCAGCTTCTTAGCAAAACCAGCTTTATACTGATCCTCCTCGTTTATAAAGCAGTCTGGTGAGAAATGATTCGCGCAAACATGAACGCATTGACGTTGCTCGTGGGGAATATTCCCTTCGAAAACAAACTCAGCCACTGCGTCTTCAGCGGTTCGGATTTAGGAACATTAAAATGACTGTTCGTTATTACACCCAAGAACAGAACACCACAATCGCTTAGACGCCATTCTGCTCATAGACAGTGCTCCAGCATATCAACAATGACCGCGCCGGTCCGCGCCGCGCAGACTATGATTGACAGCTGGCTCACGAGCGAGGGCGGGTCTGTGTTGAAACCCGGCTGTCAATCAACAATCGTGGGAGGGGCGTGCGAGCTTGTGACGTCACAAAAACGAACGGCTCAATTTGAGGCAGGGGAAAACATATAAGGAGATTAAAACAAAACCACTGGATGGATTTTTATCATTTTATGATGGTTGTGTACAGGCACTGCCAACACACATTTCAGTACAATCAACTTGCAAAAGTGCATGTACCATTATATGACCCCTTGAAATGCTGCCTTCAGAGGTTGCAATCTAATGTATGAAGGCATCAAGGCACGAATCCAATGTTAGACACTTCTTTATCTGATTGATTTTTGAAGGCAGCATAGATGTATCCTTCGCTGCCTTTGATATCCCGCATTCCTGTGCTTTTCATTCTGTGACAGTTGAGCTAGAAACAAAATAAAGATGCTGTCTGAAAGTTGCGGTTGGTGGTCAGTTTGTGTAAATTAAAGTTTTCCACTACTGGTGTCATTTCTAGAGAGAAATTACTATTGTAGTAATTAAAAATTCTTTTAGTTTTCTCCAAATCTTGCTTTATTTTGCTGAAGTCAGTTTCGTGACGTACCTTCATGTGCAAGCGTCGCCTGCAGAGTCATTGCCTGATAAGGCAGGGAAGGAGCAAGTCAGCCGCCTAAGCTTTCAGACTCAGTCACTGAATCATTCATTCACTAGTTTAGTTCAAAACCGCTAATTCATCCTGTAATGAAACAAGGGAGGTCTCTATAAGCGAGTCATTGAATCATTCTTTCAAACCGATTTAAAAAAATATATATTCAAATGACTTAGCTTTTAAATAGCATGCAGCAATTAAAGTCCCCCTGTGGTGAAAATCAAGCTTTTAATGTTGTTTAGATGTCTATATGGTGTTTTTAATACGCTTTAAGACAAACCATGTGTACAGTAAATTCATAAGTCGACAGCATTGCTGAGTATTTCCTCCTTAAAACTGCAGTGAACCAAAGACAGTCTCAAAAACACGGTTTGAAATCGCTGGTGTTTCTGACGTCACAAACGACCTTGTAACCAATCAGATCAACGTGTGATCGTCAACCAGTGGATCTCTGAGCTGAGTGAGTGAGTGAGTGGAGGTGGGGCTCATTTGCATATTCATAGAACCACGTATACTAAATGAGGCAGAACCGCGTATACTAAATCAAGGAAAAAAACATTTAAATATGTCATTTTGGGGATCAAAGATTAGTTTTAAGTGATACAATGATTGACTACAGGCCAGGGGGACTTAACATTTTGTATTTAACACCTCTAGTAAATTACTCATTATTTTTGTTTTATTTAGCTGTCCATTTAAAATCGTAATCTATATAAAAAAAAAAAAAAAATACAAATAAATCATGATTCTCAGTTTATCCAGAATCGTGCAGCTCTTGTGGGAACTTGTTAATGCATGTTTAAACTTTAACAGCTCACATGATTGACCATTTCTAATCCCTCATCTCTGTTTCCCCCGTGAAGGTGTTTGTGTCTCTGGTGATCACCTTGACCAGCTCCATCGTGATTATCGTCTATCTGTGTGTTCTGCCCATCATCTTCAGCACGTACCCGCTTCACTGGATCCTCTGGCACCTCTGTTACGGCCACTGGAACCTCCTCATGCTGGTCTACCACTACTATAAAGCCACCACCACGTGTCCGGGTTTCCCACCACAGGTGCCTGCAGATTTTTTACCCTTTTTTTCATATTCCAATTTCACATTTTAAGTAAGCAATCCACCTTATTCCTGGCGCGAATTATGGGTGTAACTTCCGGTAAGCTGTAAACAATCAGTGAAAGGCTCGCTCTATGAACGCAATACATTAAAAAAGTGTCACAATGAGATGACATTAATCGACTCACCCTTCAACCATCGAACATTAAAATGATATTTAAAAGTTTAAAAGAATCAAGGTACTTTCAACAGACCAAAAATACCCCCAAAAGCGCGAGTCTTTGGTTAAATATCACTGTAGTAGGCAAATATATATCTGTATTGTATTACAAGCCTTAATCAAAAATGTTCATTAACTTCAGCATTACGTGACACTATATCAAAGTGATGTCCGTCATTTTGACAGATTATAAATTGCATTTACCTGTGAAAACAAACCTGGAAAGAGACGTGAGGATTTGAGGAGAATCTTCGTGCATTCCAGTGAATTATTAATGGAATATCGAAAATTAAATTCGGGAGAACAGACCACAAATGTGCCGTATATGTTGTCCTTTTTCATACTTTTACAACGGATTGCAAAGGAAAAAATAAAAATCATCATGAGGAAAAGAAAGCAGCGACTGAAAAGAGCTCTTGCCGTAGATATTCTTCTTATAACATGTCACGTTAAAATACCAAGTATAACGTTATTCTCATGATGTCTGAAAATAAATCATGAAGGAAAATTCAAACTGACGGATCAGCTTTATTTGTAGGGCAACCTTATGATTTGAAATGATTCGTTTTAGCCTTTTTGAATGAAAGTTCCCCAAACCGGAAGTGCCGCCCATAATTCAAAACGCAGTAAGCTCGTCAGGAATAAGGTGGATCGAGTACAACAATCGGCTTCTGGAAGTAAAAGTAGTTCTGATTTTTAACAACAGAGCTATGAGGTTATTAACCGATGATATTTGCTTTCAGTCTGGATTATATCAACTTATGTTTTAAAATAATCATGTTTAAGTGAAATTCCTCGGTGAAAAACTACATTACTCATGATTCTGCAAGAAATTACACCAATCAGAAAATTAGAAACAACAAAATTACGCCAAAATATCTTTTTTTGTGCTGGTTCAGTCCCGTGAAATTTTTCAGCCCTAGTTTTCATTCATTGTGTACTTTTTATTTTCAATATTTAACATTTCATTAAGTGTTTGTTGCATGCTTGTGTCTTTTTTTTTTTTTAGGAAAAGAGTGATATACCAACTGTTACTATCTGTAAAAAATGTATAGTTCCCAAACCAGCTAGAACTCATCACTGCAGTATCTGCAACCGGTAAGACCAGTGAGCGTTTAAACTCAAGGCAATACAAGTGAATCTGATGTCCTTTTACATATGTTACTTGTGTTAATTACTGAAGTAATGCCAGTAAATTATGCATAATTACATCCAACTAACCCTAAACCAAACTATATTCCTTCTAACCCTATAGAAAGCACATGTCTTAAATGTGTAATTCCAAGAATTACAGAATTAATGGAATAAAACATTTAATTTAAAGATTAATCAGTTATCAAAATGATCAATTGCTGCAGTTTAATTTTTAAATAAAATAATGCGTTATATTTTGTTTTCTCCATCACAGATGTATTTTGAAAATGGACCACCACTGTCGTATCCTTGTGAAGCAGCCAGTAAATAATAATGACCATATGAGATGTGAAGAAAAGCAAATGTTCTTTCATTATTATGTGACCATGTCCTGCTGTGGTTTCCGTCTTAACTGACCACTCCTCCAGCCTGGTTGAATAACTGCGTGGGTCATTTCAACCACCGGTACTTCTTCAGTTTCTGCCTGTTCATGACCATGGGCTGCATCTACTGCAGCATCAGTGCCAAAGACATGTTCCTGGACGCTTATAACGCCATCGAGGTCAGTGACCCCTTCTTGACGTCCTTTTGGGGTTTTACTTTTACTCAGGCAAACTTACAAGATCCAAATGCCTTCAGAGAGTTTACTGGTTTTGAAAGAAGTCTCTTCTGCTCACCAAGGCTGCATTTATTTGATCAAAAATACAGTTAATATTGTGAAATATTATTAAAATGTAACTGTTTTCAATGTGAATGTTGAAATGTAATTTATTCCTGTGATCAAAGCTGAATTTTCAGCATCATTACTCCAGTCTTCAGTGTCACATGATCCTTCAGAAATCACTCTAATATGATGATTTGATGCTCAAGAAACATTTATGATTATTATCAGTGTTGAAAACAGTTGTGCTTCTGTTTTTGTGGAAACCGTGATATTATTTTATGAAAATAACAGCATTTATTTGAAAATATAATCTTTTGTAACCTATAAATGTCTTTTACTGTCACTTTTGATCAATTTAATGCATCCTTGCTGAATAAAAAGTATGAATTTATCTCAAAAATAAAACTTTAAATGATCATTTAGATTGTTTAATGGTGAGCTTGCATTTGTTTTGTTTTTAGTCAGGCAGGGATATGGACATTCACACACACAAGGGGAGGTGGTCCTGGGGGTGGGGCTAATCTAAAGGGGAGGTGGTCCTGGGGGTGGAGCTAATCCAACGGGGAGGTGTCCTGGGGGCGGGGCTAATCTAAAGGGGCGGCAGTCCGGGCTAATCTAAAGGGGATGTGGTCCTGGGGGCGGGGCTAATCTAAAGGAGAGGCGTCCTGGGGGCGGGGCTAATCTAAAGGAGAGTCGTCCTGGGGGCGGGGCTAATCTAAAGGGGAGGCGGTCCTGGGGGTGTGGCTAATCTAAAGGGGAGGCGTCCTGGGGGCTGGGCTAATCTAAAGGGGAGGTGTCATGGGGCGGGGCTAATCTAAAGGGGCGGTGTCATGGGGCGTGGCTAATCTAAAGGGGAAGCGTCCTAGGGGCGGGGCTAATCTAAAGGGTAGGTGTCATGGGGCGGGGCTAATCTAAAGGGGAAGTGTCCTAGGGGCGGGGCTAATCTAAAGGGGAGGCATTAAAAACATTTATGTTACAAAAGATTCTATTTCAAATAAATTCTGTTCCTTTGAACTTAAAAAGAAGCCTAAAAAAATTGATCATGGTTTCCACAAAAATATGAACTGTTTTCAACATTGATAATAATCATAAATGTTTCTTGAGCATCAAATCATCATATTAGAGTGATTTCTGAAGGATCATGTGACACTGAAGACTGGAGTAATGATGCTGAAAATGCAGCTTTGATCACAGGAATAAATTACATTTTAACATATACAGTTATTTTAAATGGTAATAATATTTCAAAATATTACTGTATTTTTTATTTTAAAAAATGCAGCCTTGGGGTGAGCAGAAGAGACTTCTTTCAAAAACATTTTTTAAAAATCATACCGACCCTAAACTTTTGATCAGTATTGTAGGTAAGTTATGAATATGACAGCATGATGAGTGTAACGATGGTTGTGTGTGTAGAGCTCCTATCAGACGCCTCCTCCTTCCTTCACCCGTGAGGAGAGAATGCTGCACAAGAGCCTGGTTTATCTGTGGGTGTTGACGAGGTGAGACCGCTTATTTCCACACATTCATCTTTCTTTAACTCCTGCCGTCTCTAGCGTGTTCTCTTCTGTCCGCCAGTTCAGTGTCGGTGGCTCTGGGAAGCCTCACGCTGTGGCACGCAGTGCTGATCACCAGAGCAGAGACCAGTGTGGAGAGACACATCAACCACAGAGAGAGAACACGACTCAAGCTGAGGGGCAAAGTGAGACACGACACCACACACACATTTACACCAGCTAAGACAAGAGTATACAGCCTAAAAACTCAAGCGTGTCATTCCTGCTAAACACAGGTTACAAATCGATCAATAATAATAATAATATTAGTAATAATATATCTGGAAAAATATATATTATAATAATAATATATCTGGAAATTGGTTATTTATTATTTGTGGCAATGTTGTTATTATTAATATTGTTGTTATTATTATTATTATTGTTAAACCTTTTGGGTTTTAATTTTTTTGGTTTTCATTTTTGCTTTGAGATTAAGTTACATAAAGCTAACAACACAAAATGCAAAATCTGATAATATTATTTGATAACAATATTAATGATAATAATAACATTGTTACTAATAATAATATATTTGGAAACAGTAATTTTACTATAAGTAACAATTTTATTGTTATTATTAATGTTGTTGTTAATATTATTATTAAACTTTTTGGGTTGTAATTTTTTTTGTTAATCATTTTTTGGGTTTTCATTTTTGCTTTTAGATATTAAATTATATAAAACTAACAGCACAAAATGCAGTTGCAAAAATCTATAATAATAATATTTTTATTATTTCTCTTTTTTGGGGGTTTTCAGAGATGAAGTTCTATAAGAATGTAGTATTGTAATTTTTGAAGATGAACTCGACTCTGTTCACAGATTTTCCGTAATCCATACCACCATGGAATACTGAACAATTGGAGAAGGTTTTTTGGTGTTGAGAAACGGAGGTGAGATGTTTACCATATTTCTTTTTTTAAATGACTTTCCCCAATTTAGGTACAGGCAAAACTCAACTGTACAACTATTTCACAGTGAATATTTAATAATCAGCTTTTTATTGTCTTTCAGTGACTGGCTAACGCGAGTTCTGTTGCCCTCCGCTCATCTTCCTCATGAGGACGGCCTGACGTGGGACTGTCCTGCATACAGGAACAACACTGTGGTCATATGACGCATCACATGATCAGATCCGTTCATAACTCAGACTCTGACTGAAGGGGCTCTGCATCACCCTTGACCTTTAGAAATCAAGAACCGCTGACCTTTAGGCTGTCTTTTCATTTTTAATGTGTTTATGCTTCAGTGTGAGATCCTTGTGCCGAGTTCAAAAGTAGTTCTTGGTGCCAAAGACTTAATGTGAATGGGTTTTGGTGACATCTGTGGAATATTTATATTTTTTTAACTTAAAAGATTCACCTCAAATGGCGATCATGACGACACACGGGAATCTTTGAGCTGTGTTGATGAAACTGTTTTTCACCATGTATTTGAATGTCTAAACATTTCCAAAGTGGTCCATGCATTTTGTTGAATTGAAGTTAGTCAAACATTTGCTTTAATTTCCAAATGTTTTCGAATTAACACACTTTTACATATGAAATCCGTGTGTAGTTTTACTGCACCTGTACAGACATGCGATGGGCTCCAGAAGTCTGAGACTACTGGGGAAAAGAAATCTTTTATTTTTTTCTAATTACATTTCTCATTATAAAATATATTTTCGGTATTACAATTAACATGAATTTCAGGATGTTTTGGTATTTGAACTGCTCCCGGTTTGCTTTGATGCACCTCTTGCAAGTAATAACATGGTCAAAATGTAAAAACCTTTTTTAATTGGTTACTTAAAATTGTTACTGACTCTTATATTTATAAGTATACTTTTTCATTTCATAAATTTGTTTGAAAATTTTCTAATCCTAAAACGAAAAGGTTTCGGTAACACTTTACAACAAGGTCTCATTTATTAGTTAATCCACAAGTCGACATGCACTACTATCGAGAAATATATATTTTTAAAGTATTTATTAATCTTTGTTATCGTTAAACCATGAACAATTTTTTTAAATGTTAGTTTAAAGTGCATTAACGTTAACAGAAACAACTTTTGATTTTAAAAATGTTTATGTAGAAGTTAATTTTTGTAGAAGTATTGTCCATTGTTGACTAATGTAGTTAACACATGTAAATTAAATCTCAAGTATTTTCAGTTTCCCATGTTTTATTTTCATTTGAATATTTTCAGTATGTTCTCAGACTTCTGGATGAAATGTGAAATAAATGCAAGCAAGCTGAAAACATTTTGGTGTTATTGATGATTGTGTGATATTCAGTGTTTGTTTAACTACCTGAAATACGCAGGTCAGGATCATGTGAAGGCCAGTCCAGCACGTACTGTACAAAATGAACTGGTGTGATATAAAACATCAGGTCCAACTGGGAAATTACGACAGAGCACATTACCACAATCTGTACCTTTAGTTTTAAAAACACATTACGTTTGACTTCTTCCTTTGAAACGGCCCATTAATAACTAATTCACTGCTAAAGCTTCACAATCTACACATTTACAAAAAGTTTTATTGACAGGTTATTTGACATTTAAATATTGTTTATATTCTTGGCATCGGTTTTGTCAGTCTTGAGAAAATGAACAACAACCCAGCGTGTGGCTAATGAAACATCAGTTTAAAAATACTGACATCAGGACAGTCGTATCAACAGCACATTCAAAGATCCTGCATCTAACATTCCTATAATATGGACACGACGTGATTGAAGAAATGATAATAGCACACGATGCGCTGTGGCTTGTGTGTGTGTGTGATTTACTCTTGCCATCTTGATTCAGCGTCCGCTGTTGAAGGTCCAGCTGAAAAGAGCATCATTGGGGTTCGTGTTCAAGCACTTCTCGGCTGCCGACAGTTTGTTCAGCCATTGTTGTGGCCAGGTATGACAACCTCATGCCACATCATAAAAAAGGGGATAAGGAAGTAAAATCAAAGGCTGTGAGCGGTGATCTGAGGCGCATTCATCTGCTTATTTTCCCCCGGGGCTTCCTAACAAAAACCTATGGATGAGGAAAGCAATATTAGATGCTGTTTTTCAGTAGCCGCTTTTCCACTGTCGGGCCACTGCAAATAAACAGGGCCAATAGCCTCGGACTTCAAGCGCCGAGCCCAAAATCAAGTTGTGTTTCCACTGTTGGGCCAGTAGCCTCGCAGCACTAGCCCAAAACACGATATCTATAAATAAATGGATCTGTAAATCTATAGAACGACGTGAGCATGACCGAAGGTCTTTACTTAAGCTCAAGATTACAGCGTCGATATTTGACTAGTGTTTTATAATATATATATATTTTTTTACATTTTACAGTAATTTGTTAATGTGTCTCAGGAGTGCACATAAATCATGCTGAATCATTCTGGTATTTACCACTTCACATAAAAACAACACGTACCTATTCTTCAGGTTGCACCTTCCATTTATTTACAATCACAGGAATCCACAAATCAACTCCATTAAGGCTTTTAAGTCACACATTTAGAAAAATATTCATAAAATTTCACGTTTACACGTCACTTAAGAAAGAAAGAGTGAGCATTTCTATTAATTGTCCACAAAATGATGCGATCTCTCCGGTCTCACAACTATACGGTTATCCTTTCAGCCAGAGCAACAGAGGAAGCTCATGAGAAGAAAACGGGAGTTATGAGTTATACGAGTTAACCGAAGGGCATGACTATATGGATGCATTAGTCCGGTATATATTAACAAAGGCACAGGGAAGAGACCGATAAAACACCAAATAAATAAACATTATCATCATATATGATTTTTCTACATTCTTCAAGCAGTCTCTGGTTTTGTCCATGAACGCGTGTATGGTTAGCTTAAGTAGCATTTAGCATCGTATTTAAATATATTTCTGCCTCATACGGTGATCAGAATCCCCATCGGATCGCAAGGAAGTTATTTTAAATACTGTCTGGTGTCTCAAAGTGAATTTTGAGCTGAAAAATGTTAAAAATGTTGGAGTTAGCTGGTAGCCTGGTTAAAACCAGAGCATTCTCAGTTGTAACTGAGTTGTAACTGGGCGTCACCAACGGACGTCGCGGATAGACCTAAACCCAATCAGAGCGATGAAGGAGATGACGTATGTAGAGCGGCGGAGAAACATCTCCGAGTGTTGTTCTTTGCTCGGTTTTTAACTAAAAGGAAACGTTCAAATGGCTTAAAACAGACGCGATAGCTGATTGGAACGAGTGATGTTCGACGGCGGCATCCATCTTTGTAATGTAGGCTACAAAATCATGTTCAAAATCCCAGCGCTGTCGTCATCGTGTAAAGCCCGCCCCAACGTTTCTGATTGGTGCCGCGATTTCGACGGATTGGAAATGGGCTTGAATGAGCTCTTTGCCAGACTAACTTTCAGAGCAAATCTACATTTGCCGGAAGTTGTCTGGGTTTTCCCAGGCTAGTAGCCTGGTATAATATCATGGGAAATAAGCAGCGATGTTGACGGTCTCCTGACTCAGGTAAACTCTGTTCGTAACCACTCCTCAAGCCCCAGCTGGCCCGCTTTGAACCAAGGTATTTGGCGGGTCAAAAACCCCAGAGGAAGCCACGAAAGTGACGGTGGAAACGCGACTGGCACGCACTAGCACACTCGCTTTTGGCCCGACAGTGGGAACACGGCGTGTGAAACCTGCAGGGCTTGAATGTAACGTTACGTCTGCCTCACCATTGCCCTCGAGCCGCCACAGCCTCGTTCCTCACCAGCCTCTTTCTGTCATCCAGACACACAGCGAGAGCTTTCAGCACTCTGGCACGGAACGGCAGGATCTAAACACACAACAAAACTTATAAATGACACAGTCAAATCTGTGACTTTAAAGTCTTCTGGTTCTCATTGTGCATAAATCATCTGAGCACGTTATTATTCCTCCGGAGAACTTATTTACACATTGCAGCCATAACTTCAAATTATCAGCAGAAGTGCAATATAACAACATGTTTTTGTTTTGTTTTTTCAGGAGGAAAAGCTTAATTGTTTGGGATCAGTCTGAGATTAAGACTTTTATTCAACAAAGATTCATTAAATTAATCCAAAGTGTCAGTAAAAGCATTTATAATGTAATAAAATATTTCCATTTCAAATAAATCTGTTCTTTTGAACTTTCTATTAATTAAAGAATCCTGAAAAAAAGATACAACAAAAATATGAAGTACAACTGGTTTCAACATTGATAATAATCAGAAATGTTTCTTGAGCAGCAAATCAGCATATTTTAATCTGTAACAATATTTAATTCACAATATTACCGTTTTTATGGTATTTTGATCAAATTAATGTAGCCTTGATGAGCAGAAGAGACTTACAAGAGAAGTACAAAATCTTGCTGACCCCAAACATTTGAATGGTGTGTGTATATATATTTATATATATTAGTGCTGTCAAACGATTAAAATATTTAATCGCGATAAATCGCATTAATGTCATAGTTAACTCGCGATTAATCGCACATTTTTATCTATTCTAAATGTCTCTTGATTTATTTTTGTCCCATTATTTTTTCTCATTTTAATGCTCTTATCAACATGGAAAAGTGGATCGGCTTGCTTTGTGCAAATGTTTTTTATTGAAAACAACATTGGCATATACTGTGTTCAATTTCACACTAACATTCTCACTTGGAGCAAATAATCTCTCACACAATGTAACACTGTCCACCAATAAAAGGGTGAAAGAAATACTGACGAGGTCCTGATATTGACGAGGGGGCGTAGAATTCGCATCAGCTGTGTGTGTGTGTGTGTGTGTGTGTTTGGCCATCATCAAGTGGTATTTCAGACTGGACGTGCTGCGATGATGACAGCTCAGTTCACAACGACAAAACACACAGATCACTTTGGTCTCGTCAATGGGACCATTTGGCAACTTTTTAAAAGTAAACTTTCCATTCAGAATCTCATTGGCGTCCATTTCGGCGTCTCGCGCTCGTCATCCACTCAGAACGTAACTTTAAGCTACTATTTGGCCGGCTCGCAACAAGTGTGTGCGCCGTCGTGCCTGTTGTTTTGTTTCCGGTCTAGCTAGATCCGCTTGCGCTTTCAAAACGTCCTCGCGCGGCGCAAAGCCATTGAAATGAATGGGTTTCATAGCGCAGCGCCGCGTCCTGTTGCAAAACCATGTGAACAAAACGACAAAGTTTGCTAGGCCAAAAAGACCGTTAATCGCACGATAAAAAAATGAACGCCATTAAAATGGGTTTGTGTTAACGCCGTTAATAACGCGTTTAACTGACAGCCCTAATATATATATATACAAATTATTTAATTATTTTTCAGCCCTTGAAATCACAATTTAAAAAAAAACTGCCGATCAAAATATAATAATACATTTTAATGATTCATTTTTTTTTTTTTTTTAAAGTCAAATAAAATGCTCACCATCAATTAGCCCTAAAAACAGCTTCTCTTACCACATGTTCAGGCAGGCGAGAGAGAGCATGAACGCAGCGGATAGATGCAATTCTCACTTTCTGTCAGAGTGAAGATAAGGTCAAAATTAGGCAATCTGTGTCAACAGATGGACTAGGATCACATGCAGCTGCTCAGTGCAGTGTTAGGCGATGTACCATGTCAGGGCTGGTGGTGAGGGCCAGCATGCGTGAGAACAGCGCCTCCAGCTGGTTCCGGAGGGCCTCCGGGGGCTCCAGCAGCACCGGCTGCATGCAGGACAGGGTGGAGAACTGGACCTCTCGATCGGGACACGACAGCGCTTCCAGCAGGAGCGGCAGCAGCTGCAGGGAACAGCACAGGACACGCTCAACACACTGCGTAACACTCAACACATCTGAAAACAGCAGCAAGCTCAACTCACCGCAGGAAGCTCTGTGAGCTGCACCTCTCGGGGAAGGTTGTTCACGATGTGTGACAGGGCTTTCAAATAACAAGACTTCTTCTCTGTGGAGCAAGAGAAATTATTTACACAACCTGTCAAATGTTTTTTGGAAGAAGTCTCTTCTGATCATCAAGGCTGCATTTATTTGATTACAATTAATGTTATGCAATATTGTGAAATAAAATTGCAATCTAAAGTAACTGTTGTAATATATTTTGAAATGTAATTTATTCCTGTGATCAAAGCTGAATTTCCAGCATCATTACTCCAGTCTTCAGTGTCACATGATCCTTCAGAAATCACTCTAATATGATGATTTGATTATTAGTATTCAATTGTTAATAATGGTTCTTCTTATCTTATTCTTTTCAACATTGTTTATTGAGCAGCAAATCATCATATCAGAGTGATTTCTGAAGGATCATGTGACACTGAAGACTGGAGTAATGATGCTGAAAATTCAGCTTTGATCACAGGAATAAATTACATTTTAAAATATATTACAACAGTTATTTTAGATTGCAATAATATTTCACAATATAACTGTTTTTTACTGTATTTTTGTTCAAAGCCTTGCTGAGCATCAGAAACTCTTTCAAAAGCATTAAATGTTTTAATAAAATGTTGAGCAGAGGTTGTAGATGCAAAGCAAACAGAGTGATTTGGACATATCGGTGGTTAAGACAGGAAGTGGTAATGGAGGTAACCCTGCTCTGCTGAGTTGAAGCCTTCAACAAGTTTGCTTGAGTTTTCAGCAAAAAAGCGTTGTCTGTACATGATGCGCACGTCGGCGTGGCAGCTGCGGTTGAGCACATCTGGCGAGTCGCTCATGAGGACGCAGAAGCCATCGGCCGCCTGAGATCCTAACTCCGGGTCACTCAACAGAGCAAAGAGCTGAAAGCAGAGGACAGAGAGACACCACTCAAACACTGAACCTCGGAAAATAACAAAAAAACAAAAAAAACTACCTTGTCAGTGAGGGCTGTTGATAGCGGATGGTACCGTAACAGGAGAGCTTTGGCCACCTATACAAAAGAAAAAGTGTTTGAAAAACTCAGTGGTTCTTGTGCATCAAACAAGCATGTTTAAAGAGGTGGTTGATTATGATTTCACTTTTTTAACTTTAGTTAGTGTGTATGGTCGCTGTTTGAGCATAAACAACATCTGCAAAGTTTTGACGCTCAAAGTTCAAAGCAAAGGGAGATATTTGCTTTTAAAGAAATTGCTTTTTAGGGACTACAACAAACGGCTGGAATGGACTACAATTAGCTTCTTCACGGGTTAGTGACATCACAAACCCTAAAATTTACATAAAACCTGCCCCCGGGAACGCGATTTATAGACTAGATAGAAGATAGTTAACTCCACTTTTAACTTTTTACATGCTATAAAAAAATATCTGTGGGGTATTCTGAGTTAAAACTTCAAATACACACTCTGGGGACATCAGAGACTTATTTTACATCTTGTGAAAAGAGCATTATAGGACCCCTTTAAGCTTTTGTTTGCCATATTTGATGTGCTCTATATGTATATGTGTTGTTCAGCGTTTATATGTGCATAAAATCCTGCATTTAATCTGTTCAAAACAGTGGAACAATGGAAGAGACCGTTCAGAAATGAAAAAACTGGTGAGACTCTTGATTTGGTCATTACCCAGAGAAGCAGTGTGAAGGCTTGTGTTCGCTGGGAAGAGGAACCGTTCTCCAGCTCTACATTGATCCTCTTCAACACTCTCTCCAGCACTGCGTCAAGAGCTTCACCTGAACACACACACACAACATGCATGACATGCAGATCAGGTAAATCAACTCAAGCTCGTAGGGGTGTAATGATACACGTATTTGTATTGAACCGTTCGGTACGAGGCTTTTGATTCGGTTTTCGGTACGCATTTTTGAACCGAACGGTTAATTGGACCATTTTTCCTGCAGACCAAAATGTTGTTATTTTAAATGTAGGCACGTGGCGCGTGGCAAGCGCGCTCATAATGTAAGAGACGCTGGCGTGACCACAACATTGCCCAACATCAAATGGCAAATGTAATGTAAGCGGAACGAAACTGAGCTACTCGTTATTGTGTGTTTGACGGACCGTTTATCAGTTTGGACCAATGCAGCGCGAGCCGATCTTGATCATCAGCACTGTCACTACACAGAGGAATCCAGTAAAGAAAAAATTTGAATTCGCCACTGAAGTAATAGCATCGCTGCGAGATCTAGTGAGAAGCATTCACATTTCTCCGTTATTAACGGATCAAACAGCGCTGAAACCAGGAAGAAACATTGCGCCATGAATGAACTATCCAGTGTCCACAGATCAGCAACATTCACCATGGGTTTACTGTAGTAACACTACTAACTGTAACCATGGAAGTTTGGCAGGAATAGTAGGCTATAATGCTTTCAAGTAACATTACGTCGTTGTTACTTGAAAGCAATATCGGTTTTATTTTGACATTATGAATACAATTGCTGCCCTCAAATGTTAATCTGAACTAAAATAAACCTGTGTTTATAACTACAACAATATTACATTTGATTAAAATGGTTAAAAGGAGCTGTTTTGTTTTATATTCTCCTAAGAAAAGTCAAGTATAGCTCCATCATTGCTCAAAGTAAAAAAATATCATACTTTATGATGTTAGTTTTAATAAAAATACAATAAAAAAAATTAAATCAAGGAAATTTCTCTGGCATTTCTTTCTTTTTGATGTATCGAAAACGTACCGAACCGTGTATCATATCGCACCGAACCGTGAAATTTGTGAACCGTTACACCCCTACAAGCTAAAATAACCCATTCATTATTCCACTGACCTACATTGATAGAAAAGAGGCAGTGGTTCCCAAAGCTTTTGTAGAGATAAATACATAAAGACTCTCTCAGACATGACCTTGCATGCAAAATCCTGTAGGATTCATTTGAAACATTTTAATTAGTACAGTGTGACAAACTTTCAACTTCAATAGGCTTTTCTTTGTGTTTGTGATGGGTAAGCGGAGTCTTAACTTGTTTGGCTTCATACTAGGGCTGCACGATTTGGGGAAAATGTCATATTGCGATTAATGAGGTCAATATTGCGATATAATAAACAAATGGTTTCATGAGTCAACTTGCTTGGTTGCACAGTAAAATGCACAGATTAGTGATCATTCTTTGTAGTGTATTTCTCAACTCAAACTAGCAACAACAACTAAATGATTGATAACACCTATAATGATCAATAAACCATTGATATCATGTCTGGATAAAAATGACGACACCCCCCACATTTTAAACGTTAATTATAGCCATCCAACATTACAGTAATTCCATCAATATAATTGAAAGCTATCAACTTTTAAAATATTTATTAGGCTTAAAAAATAATAACAGCTTTTAAATTAAGTGAACTTCAAACAATCCTCACATAAACCCATAATAAATGCCATATTTACCTGTGCCCTTCCTGTCTTAACAGGTAGGATTGAGGATTTATAGGCTATACAGATTTATATACAGAAATTGAATAAAGTTATCAAACAGTCTGCGCTGCATGAATTATAAATTATATATATA
The DNA here is from genome assembly GCF_029890125.1 of Rhinichthys klamathensis goyatoka. Lineage (NCBI taxonomy): Eukaryota > Metazoa > Chordata > Actinopteri > Cypriniformes > Leuciscidae > Rhinichthys > Rhinichthys klamathensis. The sequence goes on from NW_026606583.1 coordinate 7,417,349, forward strand.
TATATATATATATATATATATATATATATATATATATAGACTAATCCTTATTAAACCCACAAAACTTCTTTAGTCAAGAGCAGTGAGTAATTTTCTGTTCCCTTTGTTCTTTGATTAACTTTACTGACGGAACGCTTTATTCGCTGCTGGCCCTTTAAGAGCAGCCGTTGCCGAGACGCGGATCTCACACGCGCCTCATTCTCTGACAAGCACAACTCTTTTTGTCCATCATAAGACTGCTCTTATGTTATGAAGATACTCGACAAAACGACATTTTGGCATAATTGTGTGTGTTATTGTTCGTTCAAGCTCGAAAGAGAACTGTATTCTGGCACGCGGTCTGTGCATGCGCATTATACTGGCGCGCGTTTTTCTGTGAGTCACATTCAGGACATTCACAGGCAGCGCGCTCTCTTTTGACTTCTTGTCGTGCAAAATGGTTAAGGCATTTGCACGAATAAGAGCGGGATCATGTAACACTAGTCAAATGATGACAAAAAAGAAGAGATGCTGTGTTCATATAAAATCGAGGCATTTTGCCTTATATAATCGCATACGTTTGACATCGCGATTACGATTGCGATTCGATTAATCGTGCAGCACTACTTCATACTGTCAGAAGTTCATTTTTTAAAACATGAAACACTGTGGTCTTTCTTCATTATCCCCCGTTGTACTGGTGAATCCGAGAGCGAGGCATGCCTCGTCATATTTTCTTGTCTTTAGGCGGTCTACTCTTTTAATACACTTTTAATATCAAGCATGTCCCGCAGTTTAGCAACAGTGGATTGCATTTTACAACGCTCACTTATCCGACTGATTTGGCTTAGAGAGGAACATGAATGTGGCAACAGCACAACAATCGCTTTACCTCGATTATCTTGTTTTCAATCGTTGGAAGTTGAAAACGATTAATCCCAACAGCCCTAGGTCATGTCGCACAAAATTCAGTGCATGTGGCATAGGAAGATGACAAAACCATCCTGTGTGTACCTGCCGGCCTCTTGTTGACCAATCCAGCGAAGCATTTCGCTGCAAACGTGTAGCAGAACAGGTGTGAACACGTACAGATCAGATCTTCCAACTGGACCAGAAGCCTGTCGATCTCAGGGACATCCACCTGTTGTGGAATTGATGAAATAAAAATATTGGAGGCTGGGTAAATGATGACAGAATTATAGTTTTGGGGGGAACTATCACTTTAAGACAGCCAGAAATATTCGGATTGCAATTTTACAGTTTGTATTTTTTAATAAAAATATAATAACTATTATTTATATTATTATAATAGTCATATTTAGAAACAACCATATTAGTGTTATTTTATTGTTAAACTGTGAAATAAAATAATGTTTATTGTTATTATATTTTTCTTAAATACTAGATTTTTTATTTTACAATGAAATGCGGCAGTGCGCTACCTAAACTGCGAAACCGGCAAACGGTGACAACGGAAGAAGACGATGGATCAAACGACGCTCATTCGAATTTCTACACTAATAAATAGAGAGAGCAGTATGAGTGAAAGTCATTTTGCCTACAAAAGTAATGAGAAAAGTAAAGAAACCGATCTCAATGCACCACTCTGCAAACGGGGAGGCAACACATCAAATCTGCCGAAGCACTTGACAGTTGCTCATCTTGACTTGTTCAAAGAGTTCAGAGATCGACAGGTTAGTCCATCATTCAACTGATTTAATTTAGACTTTTATTGAACAGCGCACATATTACGAGCTTATCAATTATATATGATACGGTAAACACAAAGGCTCAAATCTGCTTGCATGACACGCTAGAACCAATTAAGTTTAGGTCTCATAATTTTTGCACTTTCAAACAAACATATTAATTGAATTTGAATGAATAAAGAATAAAAATTTGAATAATATTAATTTTAGTATTAGTTATAGTAAAATGAATGGCATATTAGTGCCGCTCTGGCGCGCGCAAGAGAGAGAGAGAGAGAGAGAGTTAATATGAATATTACTAATATTACAATTAAGCTATATTTGTCAACATTCATTAGGTAACCTGACCTAACAGTATTATAGCATTTATTAATCTATATCAATCAGTAATTAAATGACCTAGAAAATTAAATATACTAATACATGTTTAGAATGTTAACATTACTTGCAATGCATTAATATGAACCCAAACAGTAACCAAACCAAGATGAATAAATGCAATTTTTTTTGATAATTCTCTGTTGATGCATGACAGCTAATGGTTTACATGTCATTTCATTATTCTATTATTATTATTATATGTTAATCTATTATTATAGATATTAACCTATTTTAAATGTATAATTTCAAGGGGTTTTTTTTGTTTTTAAAATCAAAATTTAACCTACTGTATGTTCCCTGACTGAATTATTATTATTTATTTTGTTACATTTTGATACATCTTCTTTGCACATTTGGTAGTGGAGAGTTTCAAGGAGTGTTTTTTAAGTGTTACTTAAATTTTGAGACCGTTTTTTTTTTTTTTTACCTGCGGTATCGATTTAGTATCGATACCGAGGTATTAGGTTCTGGTATCGTACCGAAGCCAAAATTGTGGTATCGAGCCATCCCTACTATACAGCAAACTTGTAGCTTTTTTTACATTTTAAGTTGCATTTTAAAATTTAAGTTGCATTTTAAAAACTAATTGTGATTTTTATCAGAAAAGAGAATAGTGCAGCCCTACGGTAAAGAGCTCGTTTGAAAACCCCTGTCCTTAATGAATATTGTGATGAGAGTGAGATAAGAGTTTAACTTACGCTGCGTGGAAGAGAGCAAACACAGGCCATCAGCAGACACACCAACTGAGACGGACCTCGACACTCTGCCTGGCTCTGTGGGAAAAGCAGACACAAACAAACCCGAGAATCATCCACAAACACTTGCTAAATTATGGGAGAACGTTGAGGAGATACTGATGATCCGAGAGACATTAGACCACCATTCACAACTCTCCCAGAACAGAATCTCTTAGTGAAGTCGAGCTCAGTTAATCTGGATTAGCAAATGTAACCCTGACTGTTGAGCGTGATTTATCTTGTCACACACCTGGAGCAACTGGATTTGGGAAGGGAAGGCATTCTCTGGCAGAAAGGACACATCTCCATCCAGGAACAGAGAAACAGCCTGGGCCGCCATGCGGGACGCTGATCTAGAAGAACACAAAACAATAAGGCTTGTATTCGAAAATGTGTATATTTTATAATTAGGGCTGGGTTAATCACAATGATTAATCTATTTTAATATATCTTAATTTTGATTCAAGGTTCTGTATGTAACTTTTTGACTGTATTAAAGCACAAAAATACCATAATATGTTTGCAGATATTTAGGAAACATTCCAAGTTCACATTCTTGTTTCTCCGAAAAACACTTCTACAGCCAGTTACTCTACTTTTGAAATATGCGATCAGTGTTGGAAAGTCCGTTTTTGTTTTTGTCTGCGCTTGAACGGACAAAAACACACAAAATGATGCCAAAATGCCAGTTTTGTCGAGTATCCTCGCAAGTACAGTCTTAAATGAGTTAAATGAAGTCTTAAATGTAGTAGAGTTGTGAGAAAATCCGCGTCATGTGCGTCAGATCTTAAAGCTTAAAGCATTGTTTACAAGGTTACATGGGTCAAAAACAATAACTTTTTGTGCATTTTGACAAGGCAAGTAAAAATCTGAACCGGTCACACTGGGCAAATAGAAAAAAATTGAGGACAGATATATTGAAGGGCAGGTAAATGTGACATTTATTATAATGGCTTTATGTGAAGATTGTTTTAAGTTCACTTAATTCACAAGTTGTTTAAATGTGAAATTATTACAATATAAAAATATTAGGGCTGTCAAATGATTAATCGCATCCAAAATAAAAGTTTGTGTTTACATAATGTATGTGGGTGCACTGTGTATAATTATTTTGTGTATATATATATATATAAATACACACACATGCATGTATATTTAAGAAAAAAATATTATTTATATATAAAATATTTGTATTTATATAAAATCAAAATTATATATAAATCTATATACAGTATATACATGAAAATATTTATTAAATATATACAAGCATGCGTTTGTATTTATACATATAAAATATTTATACACAGTGCACCCACATATATTATGTAAACACAAACTTTTATTTTGGATGCGATTAATCGCGATTAATCATTTGACAGCCCTAAAAATATATTAAAAAACGTTAAATGTTAGGTGCGATTGAATTACAGAAAAATTTGAGTAATTAGTTAATTTTTTTAAGTGACCGGCAGCACTAATTCAAATGAATTAATAATGTAATTGGTATAGACTCAAAAGCTTGTAATCAGAATCAAAATGAATCTTGATTCTTGACATTTTCAATACCCAGCCCTAATTTTCAGTATACATCTGAAAATCACATCAGTCACATAATATAATATATAATTGTGACTCACTCTGATTGTAACGCAGCACAGGCTGTGCTGATGACCGGAACTAAAGCAGAAAGAACGGCTTCATCTGTGAGTGGACTACTGTGACCTGTTGAACAAACCCACAGTTACATCTACAAACAGCACACACACTAACACACACCAGAAAATCATGACAACCACTGACCTGAGTCTCTACTCTGCAGCGCTGCCTGTAAGGCCAGTCCTAGAAGTCGTGGAATGATGTTGCTATGAAAGAATCGTCCGATCTCCTCAGTGTCGCGTGCGTGCGCTGCTATCCGCTGCAAACTGATGCATACAGCGCTCACTTCCTCCACGGAGAAACTGCAGCTACCTGAAAGATGAACAACATGTTTCTGCATTAGTATATTAGCTACTGTTTTTCACTGTAAAGCTGCTTTGAAACAATCTGTATTGTATAAAGTGCTATATAAACTAAGGACTTAACTTTGTATCAGAATTAAATAATCCATAAAGTACAAGAAACTGTGAGATACTGCCAAATGTATTATTGACCAATCACCAAACAGAACAGGAACAACCAGATTTATAATATGTATTATTACAGTGTTCCCCAGTAATTACCACTAATCTGTACCGCCAGATTCATAATGAACCGAAAATATTTTTATACTTATCATTATGTTTTGCACTGTTGCTTTAGCAAAGTATCTGTCAATCGAACAAGGTGTGATATGGCTTGGTGCACTTAAATCACAAAATGCTGTGATATCATATTATTAATACATAGTCTGACCATTCAGAGTGAAGCATATCACTGTGTTTACTTGTGTTTTTGGGAACGCAACGTGCTCCACTTTATTTTTACAGTTGCCAATCTTTAACATTTTGTGTACCTACTGATATAGAAACTGATAACAGTCCTACAGTTTTCAGCCAAAATAAAATAAATTAAACATCAGATTATCGTTTATCTTCCAAACACAAATTATATTTTTAATGAAACCTAAGAGATTTCTGGATTTCTGTCCTATTCCCTTAAAACTAGAAAGATCCTAAAAAAAAGGTCAATTTTCTTTTTACTCAGATCAGGTTTTAAGGTTCTCAGATTAAGGTTTACCAAAAGGTAGTGATGGGCGCTTTCGAAACCTTTAGGAATCTTTTTGTTTTTACGAATCAGTGTTTCGGAGCGTGCATCAAACTGCCAAAGTCACATGATTTCAGTAAACGAGGCTGTTACGTCATAACGGTTTCGAAAAGTTGAATGATGCGGATTCACTGAGATCGCCCCCCAACCTTTAAACAAGTGTTTTAACTTTCTGCCTGACCTCTGATCAGTTTTATACATTTGTGGACATTTTAATGAGACATTAGTATAATCAAAATGAATAATAGTGGTTATTAGTCTCTTATTAGCCTGTTTAGCTGAGCGATCCATTGAACAAACAAAACAAGCGATAAAATAACACATTATACAGACACTTGATATTAAATCTTATTAGATGATTAATCAATTGCATTTGATCAAATTTACTTTCAATAAAACATTTGCAATGTGTTTGTAAAAAATGTTTTTATGCATGTTTGGCATGAGTGTGTTGCATTTCCACTGTTCTGACCAGTAGGGTTCAACAGCGTGTGGAGTTTCGAACACTTCGAAACAGTGAATCATTTTACGAAGCAATTGGTTCAATTGATTCAAAGCTTTGAAAAGCTTCGTTTCTCCCATCACTATAAGCTAAACATTGTCATAATTCATCAAAAGTAGATCATAAGCATATTTGATTACGAACTGCTCTGAAACCGCGAGCCCGTAGAATGAGCGCTCAATTATGATTTCACTTTTCTAACTTTAGTTACGAAAAGTACTGATAGGGACTACACAACATTCCTCCCGGGGTTAGTGACATCACAAACCCTAAGATTTACATAAACCCCACCCCCGGAACACGATTTATAGATTATCAAGACAGATTATGCTAATCAATGACTAGAAGATAACTACACATCAGCTACATAAATTCATCAACTAACCAATCAGAAATGTTGTCTACATGTTGTCACTTCTTCTTAAGTCTCTCCATCTTTGTCTGACTCCTGGTTTGAACATAAAAGGCTAAAAGTTTTTGAAATGTTCAGTGCTTGTCTGTGTGAGTGCACGCTGTTGTAGCTCCGCCCTCTGTGCCCGGAGCAGCAGCTCATTTCCATTTAAAGGGACAGACACAAAAATGGTGCGTTTTTGCTCACCCTCAAAAAGTGAACATTTTAACATGCAATATAAAAATATCAGTGGGGTATTTTGAGCTAAAACTTCACACTCTGTCTGGGGATATCAAAGACTTGTTTTACATCTTGTGAAAAGGGCATTACAGCTTCAAATAATAGCCTTTTGAAGTTTAATAATCACATTAAGTCACAATGATTCCTGTTTTTCTGATCCGAAATTTAAGACCTCTTGAAATGATAAATAAGACTTTTCTTATTCCATTTAAGATATTTAAGACTTTTTATGGTCTTAAATTTGATACAACTGAATAAAGGACCCGAGGGGACCCTGACAATTTTTCAAAAAAGATTATCAGAATGAATGTGTACCTGTGTGTGCTGAAGCCAGCACCTGTAGCAGGACGGGGGTGCTTTCCTGCACAACACTGAGCTGAGACGACACAGACGCTACCGCCGTCACACACCGCAGGCGGACAGCTGCGTTAGACTCTGTAGAGGAAAGTAGTCCCAGATTATCTGTTAAACTGCAGTGTGTGTGGTGTGTGTGCGCGCGCGTGCACTGGGTCTCACCTGATAAGATCTCTTCCTTGAGTCGAGGAATCATCCTGGAGATGAAGGCTTTGGGATGCAGATGAGCCAGAGAGCCTGAACACTCCACTACAGCCGAACTGAGAGACAGAAATGTGGGATAAGCTCTCAAGGAATAATTCAGATAAAGATGTAAACACATTACAGATATCCTTCCTCTCCTATGATCTCCCGTGAGCAATAACTACCTCACTTGAGTATCTTCTTCCTCCAGAATGAGTCTGGTCAAATGATCAACAGCTTTCTCAACATCTGCCTGAGCCAACAAGCCTGTGAGGAGCAAAACAAGAGTGACGTAACACACACCATGAGCATGTTATCCTTTGACCGCCCACATTTATTTGGTCTTCAGAAACGAAATAAATAAATAAACCTTATACATACAAGTTCATTTTCTATTCATGAAATGCATATTAAATACAATGAATATAAAATGTTTACAAAGGCTGCCAATTTACCAATTTGATTAAAAAAAATACAATATTGTGAAATATTACAATTTAAAAAGAAATTAATTTTCTATTGTAATATATGTTAAAATGTAATTTATTCCTGGATTTTCAGCATCATTACTCCAGTCTTCAGTGTCACACGATCCTTCAGAACCTATTCTAATATGATGATTTGCTGCTCAAAAAAACATTTTGATTATTACTAATGTTAAAAAAAAACAGTTGTACTGCTTCATATTTTAATGGAAACCGTGATATATGTTTTTCCAGGATTCTTTGATGAATAGAAAGTTCAAAGGAACAGCATTTATAAATCTTCATAACATTATAAATCATTTTAGATCAATTCAATGCATCCTTGCTGAATTAAAGTAGTAATGTCTTTCAGAAATGTTGTGTGTCCACTCACAGGGCTGCTGTCCCAGTGCAGTAAGCACACGTGTGGCTGTAACCTGTAGACCAGCACTAGACTCCGCCAGCGCAGAAAACACCACGCTGCACAAAGACTGCTGAAACGCAACCAACACACTCTCCACTGCGTACATGCAGGAAACAGAGAGAGAAATGCACCAACACTGAATATTAAACAAACATTTAAAATTATATTAAACTAGCTAAGACTCTTTCCACCAAGCATGCACATAAACAAAGTTGTAAAATGTCTTATGCATGTTATCTGGTCACATACCTCCATCTGCAGGCCGGCTGAGCGGGGTGGGCTGAACGAAACCCTGCAGAACCTCCAGCAGGGTGCGCCGCTGAGCACACTGTATAAAGATACGCTCAAATTAATTATGCATTACAGCACAGTGTGCTTGTGTAAAGACACTGGCTCATTTCTGAATATATATGCAGCAGGACTTAAAGCACTTATGAGCACATGTTGAGAAAATAAGCCATGTGCAGAGACTATTGCTTTAAAGGGGTCATATAATGGCACATGCACTTTTACAAGTTGATTGTACTGAAATGTGTGTTGGCAGTGCCTGTACACAAACATCATATAATGATAAAAATCCATCCAGTGTTTTTGTTTTAATCTCCTTATATGTTTTCCCCTGCCTCAAATTGAGCCGTTCGTTTTTGTGACGTCAATAAAATGGACGCCCCTCCCACGATTGTTGATTGACAGCCGGGTTTCAACACAGACCCGCCCTCGCTCACGAGCGAGCTGTCAATCATAGTCTGCGTGGACCGGACCGGACCGGCGCGGTCATTGTTGATATGCTGGAGCACTGTCTATGAGCAGAATGGCGTCTAAGCGATTGTGGTGTTCTGTTCTTGGGTGTAATAACGAACACAGCAGTCATTTTAATGTTCCTAAATCCGAACCGCTGAAGACGCAGTGGCTGAGTTTGTTTTCGAAGGGAATATTCCCCACGAGCAACGTCAATGCTTTCATATTTGCGCAAATCATTTCACACACCAGACTGCTTATAAACGAGGAGGGTCAGTATAAAGCTGGTTTTGCTAAGAAGTACCAACTATTCGTGTTCCTGCTGAACCTCCAAAATAACTGAAGTGAGTGTATCGTTTTATTAATCTTTAATATTTATATTAATCTTTGCAAATCGCTAGATGCACGCTTCACAATGAATGCGTCTAAGGTTTACACTCAGGGTACATTACGGCATGTTTTCTATGTACGACGTTCTCAATATAATTCATAATCCCACATCTATACTGAACAACGCGTTATGGTTATTGTGTTATTGTGTTACAAACGGTGTACACAGAACAGAGAGGCGGGGTGAGCAAAGCTCATTATCATTTAAAGTCATATGCACTGAAACGGCGTGCTGAAAACAGAGCTGTTTTTGACCAGGTAAAATAAGTGTTTTCTTACAATACTAATGAGAATTTCTAATTAAAGTATATTACAAAGTTTTAATTTAGACTCTAAAGAATCATATTAGCTTGTACAAAAATGGCATTATATGACCCCTTTAAGAGACTACCTGTGTCCTGTTATTATACTGCTCCAGGAGGGCCGGTATGACCGTAGCCGACACTATCAGACTCGCTCTGTATGAGGCTCCGGCGGCGGCCTGCAGGAGTTTGGTACTGGGCCACACCAGCTTCAGGTCTGGCTCGCAGAGATGGTGCTGACAGTCTGAGAGGATGAGACACACACAAAGTGAGATGGTAGAACAAGCCTGGGCGGCACTGATACGCGTGTCGAGACGATAGTTATGAGTCTGATCAGACTTCTTTGTCTGGATAATTAAAGATGAATCTATTATGCTTTTTTACATCTGTCTTCAGTGTGTAATGTTGGTGTTTGAGCATGAAAAATGTTGCAAAGTTTCAAAGTACAAGGCCCCCCAAAGAGAATAAGGGCGTTTTCACACCTGAAAGTCCGCACCAAGGTCCGAACCAAAGTTCACGTTTTGATACATTTTATACTTTAAGAAAGTTTTGGTTTGGTTTCACACTGGAATTATGCGAGCGCACTAAAGGACTTTACGTGACACACTTGCGTCCTGTCGTCATCATCTATGTGGGCTGCATCTTGACATTGATTGGTTTGTAAATGGACGTGCGTCTGACGTCAGCGTGTTGTCAATTCGGCGGGTAACTTTGACAACATGAATGAACAGACGCATATCGTTGCAACTATATTGTTATTTTTATGGCATAATTACCTGCAGCACCAACTATACACCAGGCTAGTTCAATTTCGCCAAATGAAGGTCCTCGTCATGCGAACATTTTATCGTCGCCGGCAGGAAAGGAAGAGAAGACTGCAAGTTGACTTCTTCTTATGTCATCAGACCATACTTCAATTAAAAACCTCGTCTCCTCCTCTCCCCATGTGTTACACGGCTCATTTTTCCTGCCAACTTCTGTTTTTTCGGCTATGCGGGAACCACCGGAGCTTCCTGTAAAAGGTCTGAAAGTCCGAACCATACAGAAATGCTTTCACACTAGAAACGAACCAAACCTTTGTTCAGTTTGATCCGGACCGAGACTACCTCTTTTTGTCAGACCAAATTTCATCTGTTTGGTTTCACACCTGTAATTTTGATTCGGACCAAACTGAAAAGTCAGAAAGTCCGGACCAAACAAGGTAGGTGTGAAAGGGCCCTTATTCTCTATATCAGTGTCAGTGTTTCTGAACTCCCTGAAACGTCTCCATTGTAGTCTTGAGTTTTGTTCCCGGGAATGAAAACGTCACAATATTCCTCATTTAAATAATTAATATGCAGAATAAAGGGGTGGGGCCTGGTTGAGTTAGTTAGTAGTGTGTTAAACTGGTGGTTATGGTAAGGGGCGGGACATTTCCAAACAGCCTCAAAGTGCTTGACCAATCACATCACACAACTCCAGCCGACCAATCAGAGCACAGTGTGCTTTTCAGAAGGAGGGGCTTCATAGAGACAGGAACTAAACAGAACGTTACTGACAGACTAGGAAGAGAGGAGCCGCAACAATGGAGAATATGGGGAAAATAATGTGTTTTTTCAACACATGCATGAAAACTTATTCTACAAGACTTTGTAAAAGGGCATAATATGGCCTCTTTAACTTGTTAGCCAGGAATAATCATCCAAAGATGTGCTCATTCATAATTTTGCACGATCAGATATTTTTACTCTTTATGTATCATTCTTACATTAAACCAACGTACTACTAAGAGAACATCCAGACATGTTTGAGTCCACCATTTGCAGATACCTTTGAGGACGAGGTTTAGAAACACCTGCAGGGAATCCTCAGAGTCTGAACTGAGCACAGAACGGGACAGACTGGACGTCAGCGCCCCGAGAGCCGACAGACCGGCTGATTCCACCCTCTCACTGGCCGTCTGGAACACCTGCAACCAGGACATGAACTCAAAGATCACATATACTACACAGCAAAGATGTCATGCTTATGCCACGGACACCCAGATATAACGACCCCCTCCCTGAAATTAAAAAGTCAGCAATATGCTTTCATGTATAAAGACCCACTTATCCTGTGAAACAATTTATTTTTTATCTGGAATACATAAGAAAAATGTATTAAATATTATCTGGGAAATACCATCTATCAAGTTGACACTATTACTGAAGGAAATACTAATAACGTCAAATTATACATATTTACAATATTTTAATTGATTTATTATTTAGTAATTAATAATTTAACTTATTTATTATTATTATATTTATTTATTATTTTTTACATCCAAAAACCCTAGTTTGAAAATCCCTGTGAAATACAGTGTCCCTAAGTGATTGTATCCACGATTTGATCGAAGTGGAACAAAAAAAAGTTTGTATACGTAACAGCTATTTTTTAGCTACAGCAAGATAGAGAAACTCTTTAATGTATTGTATTGCAAGTAATAACTCACTTCTTAAGTGGAAGCACCTTTTTTTTAATAACTCACAGTATTCGGTACTTGCACATTCAAGCTTTTCAAGCAATAAATCCATGTGATTTTTTTCCTGCTTATCAAGCATATCACAGATCATATTCGATCTGTGCCACATGGGAGGAAAAATAAATAAATCGTAATTGGGTCACTTGAACCATGTAATGTAAATGCAGCCTTTGTCCAAACCGGCCGTCGACCTGAAATGACTTTCCTGGAAGCTTCGGCATTACACAAGTAATTTGAAGCTTCAAATCTTGGCATAAAGTGGTGGGAAAAGTGTTGTACAGAGCAAACTAATATGAGAAAAGCACCTGTGAGTTCCTGCATCCATTGTTTTATGCTGTTCTCTCTTACCTCTCTCCGTATCGAGCTCCAAAGGCCCGGGAGGAATTCTGCCAGCTCTTTATGGCTGTATGTCAGACCACAGGCGGCCTAAAACAGAAGAATAGTGTGCAGTTTATTTATAGCACAGGAAACTAACACATATTTTCTAGGTAACACTTTAATTCGATTGTCCACTTTAGACATTCCACTGACTAGAAGTAACTTTGCAAGTACAAGTGTCAACTTATTCTAACAGCCCTACCCATAACTTAACAGTCTACTAATACTCCATTGACAGTTAGTAGAATGTCTAATTGGGACTATCAAAATAAAGTGTAACCGTTTTTTTTGTTTTTTTTAGAAGATATTTTCAGCCAGAGCAACAGTAAAGCATTGGGCTAGCAATGCCAAAGTCATGGGTTAGATTCCCAGGCAATGCATGAACTGATTAAATGTATAGCTTGAATACAATGCAAGTTGCTTTGAATAAAAGCATCTGTAAAATGCATAAATTTAAATGAAAGCTATATAACAGTGGTTCACATTTCTGCACTGTCATCGAGGGGGGGAGGGGGTGGGGGATTATACCTAACCATATAATCATGCATAATGCTGTACTAGATTCAAATTGTCTATATCAATAAAATTGTCTTTTATTATCTAAATAATAAAAGAGAATATGAAAGTTAGTCAAACTAAGCAGACATGTCCTCTTTCTTGAAAATTATGATATAAAAATGCAATTATTTTGTACAATAAGCTGATTTTTGGTACTGTGTTGGGTCATGATGACCAATGTAAAATCTCAATCCTGTGAGTCTGTACCAGTGTCAGCAGGGAGTCCACTTTGGCACTCTGAACATCTGAGTCCAGCTTCTCAATGATCAATGGTAACAGAAACTGTCAAGGAAAGGATACAAAACACAATAAACAAACACACACAAAAGTTCCATTCATTGAACTATTTGCATAATTCCCAGTCTATTGATACACACAACCATTGAGTATAATCCCAAACAAAGGCTTATTGAGTTTGGGTCCTACCTCAGCAAACCGAGACGTCCCAGTAAGAACATTTCGTAGAGAAAGAATAAGATCTTCCTGTGTGATCCCATGAGGATCATTGGGTGGCTGAGAACAGACAGAGGAACAGTAATAGAAATTCAGTTTGACATGACAAGTCTCAAAGAGTTTGATAGCATGTTCTAGAACTGCACGGTTAATAGTTAAAAGATCGTGATCTCGATTCAAACACCCACGTGATCTTATTCCTAAATGGCAGCGATTCGGCTATATGTGTATTAAACCTTTGAGAAGAAGCCTATGATCACCGCGAACATTCAGATCTGCGTTGGCGCTGAGCCAGAGAGAACCGTTGTTATGTATAGGTATTTTACAACCACACAGTATCATTATTTCAAATTATTAGTTATCACAGAAGTAAAATTTTAGAGTTCAGAAAATATTTCACCAACAAGTTGAAGAAATTATAACGAGGAAACATGTTAGATAGAAGTACTTACAGGGCTAAAGTCTATGGGAAAATAACAGGACGTCACTTCAAAGAGTTCCTCTACAAATTTACCTGAAAAAACAAAACAAAAAAAAGGTGATTTGTCAAATAAATATCAGAATTTTTTACATCAAATAATATGTTAATATTAATACAATTATTTTTAAAAATATTGTATTAAAATATTTTAAACAAAAAAAAAAATTTTATTCATATTTTACTATACATGAATTGCCTTCATTGTATCTGTAATTCCGTTCTGCACTAACCGAGATCGTATCCCCTGTGAATGATGTTCCTGGCCACCTGGAACGCCAGCAGGAGGTTACGAGGATCTCGTTCTCCATCTACTGACTGCACAAATCCAAATGTAAAGTCTGCACCCAAACCTTTGAGCTCTGTGGAACAAGAGATATTTGAGGACTGGTCAGATAGTTTACACTGGTGCTGTTCCAGCTCTTATAAATACAAACAATGTAAAGGCATTAATATAAAGGGTGAGAAAGACACCGTACCTTCCTCTCTGGACTCCATAAGGCTGATGAGGATGTTGTAAACACATGATCGCTCCGCCAGCATCAAGGACTGTAGAAACAAGTTAGAAAAACAAAACCATGGTTTGTCGCTTTGTCTTTAAAATGGATTTCTGTCTAGATACTTGTGGAATAAGGATGTCAATCGGCCAGTGTTCACAACATTGGCATTGGTGCAATGATTGAAATATGCCAATGACGTAACATTACATATCATTTAACTTAGCAGATAATACAATTTCAAGAATTACAATCAGTTATTTACCATTGTTTCCAAGAACATATTAATTTAAAACTTTAATAGTCTCTTTTGCTCACCAAGTCTGCATTTATTTGATCAAAAATACAGTAAAAACTGTAATATTATATTTTAAATATAATTTATTCCTGTGATCAAAGCTGAATTTTCAGTCTTTAGTGTCACATGATCCTTCAGAAATCATTATAATATGCTGATTTGCTGCTCAAGAAACATTTCGGATTATGATCAATGTTGAAAACAGTTGCTGCTTCATATTTTTGTGGAAACAGATTTTTTTTTTACAGGATTGTTTGATGAAAATATTTCAAAAGAACAAATAGAATCTTTTGTGACGTTATAAAAAATGTTTTTACTGGCACTTTTGATCAATTTAATGCATCCTTGCTGAATAAAAGTATTAATAAAAAGTAGGGCTGTCAGTTAAACGCGTTATTAACGGCGTTAACGCAAACCCATTTTAACGGCGCACATTTTTTTATCGTGCGATTAACGGTCTTTTTGGCCTAGCAAACTTTGTCGTTTTTTTCACATGGTTTTGCAACAGGACGCGGCGCTGCGCTATGAAACCCATTCATTTCAATGGCTTGCGCCGCGCAAGGACGTTTTGTTGCTTCGTCGACCAAAGCGCAAGCGGATCTAGCTAGACCGGAAACAAAACAACAGGCACGCCACACACACTTGTTTGGGCTCGCGAGCCGGCCAAATAGTAGGTTAACGTTACGTTTTGAGTGGATGACGAGCGCGAGACGCCGAAATGGACGCCAATAAGATTCTGAATGGAACGTTTACTTTTAAAAAGTTGCCAAATGGTTCCATTGACGAGACCAAAGTGATCTGTGTGTTTTGTCGTTGTGAACTGAGCTGTCATCATCGCAGCACGTCCAGTCTGAAATACCACTTGATGATGGCCAAGCACACACACACACACACACACACACAGCTGATGCGAATTCTCCGCCCCCTCGTCAATATCAGGACCTCGTCAGTATTTCTTTCACCCTTTTATTGGTGGACAGTGTTACATTGTGTGAGAGAATATTTGCTCCAAGTGAGAATGTTAGTGTGAAATTGAACACAGTATATGCCAATGTTGTTTTCAATAAAAAACATTTGCACAAAGCAAGCCGATCCACTTTTCCATGTTGATAAGAGCATTAAAATAATGGGACAAAAACAAATCAAGAGACATTTAGAATAGATAAAAATGTGCAATTATTGCGATTAATCGCGAGTTAACTATGAAATTAATGCGATTAATCGCGATTAAATATTTTAATCGTTTGACAACACTAATAAAAATGTTTTTACTGATCCCAATATTTTGAACAATAGTGTAAATATATCATTTTTGAGGCAGGATCAGTGAAAATATGAACTTCTAGCTGACTAGGCCAACTCCATGCACGCATTTACTGTTGAGTCGTGACATCTTCTGAGTGGAGTGTATTCGTTCATACTAAAATATTCACCTGAACATGAACATCCTGAAAGATGGATCTCAAAATGGACACAGCTGAACCAGGAGGCAGAACTGAGCATTTCGTCTGAAAGGAATCAGATGCGACCAAAAATGAGAAATATTACGGTGACCATAACAGATCATTAATAACATGCTCGTTTGATTGCAAAAGAACACCGACTTACCAAAGCCTTGAGTCCCTGGAGAACATGTGGAGTGATCACATAGTGATCCTTCAGTCTGTTTTCATAGAAAGCTATCAGGACCTCCACTGCAAACAAAACATGCGTGTGAGATGTCAAAAGGTCAAAGGTCATTTAGACCACCATGATCAACCCTCTCTACGGACACACTGAAGCTCAAGTCGCCAGTGGCTAGTTCCTTTTTTATTTCACTCACCAGACTTTTTACAATGCAAGAACAATGCAAATTAAAAAATGCATTTAATATACTATACATACAATATAAATTTAAAACACTATTAAAGTCTGTAATAAAATAAGAACAAATAGTCAAACTACAAGCAATAGCACAAATAAACAACAGAACAACAAAGATGCAAATTAAATAAACAGTGCTTTTCATATTTGTCAGGTGCAGAATTTGAATAAAGGAATTAAATGTAAAATCACACAGCATAGTCTTCACTCTGTATAAATTAAATTTAGATAAATCCAAAAGTTACAAAAGTTATTCAGTCAAGAGCATTGAGTGATTTTTGCTGCAGGTCTGTTGTTTGATTAACATAAAAATCACAGACAGGAATATTAGACTGCTGTCACTTTAAGATATAATGTACGAATCCAATACATAGTTCCTACATGACGTCACAACATACGGGCATTTGCCGACCCGGCGCCATTTCTGTGGGCATGTTTCGGGCAGAATATTAGAAGAAGAAGCTGAAACGAGTTAATTTCGTGATAAAAAGTGAAAATGGTCATCTCCTGCTGGGTCAATGGATGTTCAAATCGTGCCGGAGGTTCAGTTAAATTTGGATTTTACAGTATACCCGTCTTTAGACTTCATGAATGTGAGAAGACTAAGCTTTTGTCAGAACAACGACGGAGGTTATGGCTGGCGAGGATAATAAACAAGTTAACACTTTGCAGTTTGAATGATGTCCTGTATGAACATAATGACGCGGTATTAAAAACAACATTGTTTCCACTGTTCGATCGCGCCTGCGCCTCTCTCTCTCTCACACACACTCCAGCATTGCAATCTCAGATTATGTCCCTAAAGAACCCGTGTATAAAGTAGTTCCGCATTACATTAATTAATTTGCATGCGAGTTTTATTTATTTTTATACCATGTATATTCATGCACTGAACCGTGACGCCCGTAGAGTTCAATAGGAATACATGTACCGTTCCAACCCTATTCTTCAGTGTACAAATAAGTACATGCATATTACAGAAAACACCGATGCCTGTTTTAAGGGGAACAGGAATTAAGTTGTGCAGGCTATGGCTTTTTAATAGACAGATAGTCTAGCATCACGCTACATACATTCGCTATGATGACTAACGTTACTTTTCCATTGATTGCACTTGAGCAAACGTCACCAACCCAACCCTCGACAAACTGATTGTACGCCTCCAGTGATTTCCAGGCTCGGAATTGCTCACATGTGTATAAAATACCAGATAATGGTAACGTTACACATGATAATACTGTATGAGGCAAAGCTGCATAATCAGTGCTCGGTGCTTCCTTCGGATCCACACCATTTATGACTGAAATTTTCGCATTGTACCTCTCTCTGTCAAGTGTTAATAGAAACTCTTTATAATCTCTGCCACTTTGTCTCTTTATGATTTCCGTAACATTATAAACAGAAAGAAATATTTGAAATTTGCTTGTAAAACTTTGTAAACAGAGCAGCTTATGGCCTCAAAGATGGCGTCTCCGGGGAGGTCACGTGACATTAATTGGCCTGTGGGAACTATGTATATACTAATACACGTATTTTTTTTCTCCACTGTTTACATTCAGCCAACGCATAACCGACTACATTTAACGAAGAGGATACTCACTAAGACGGGCTTTTTGACAATTTCGTGTGAAATTGTCAGTTCAAGAACAAGATGACGTGAAAGAGAACTCAATTCAGTCATCTTCAGTAACGCGAGTAATTCTGCAATTTGCACACACAAAACTTCTCAGACAAAGTGCGAGTTATCTTTCTCATCTTCTTGCGCTTGAGTGTTTAAATTGGCATGGCTTAAAAATGTGTGCAAATACTACAACTTTCATGACGACGCAGCACTGGTCTGACAGTTCTGTCAACGAGCCCTACATGTGCTCACTCTTCCTCTTACGTTGAGTGTGGGTGTGTGAAAGAAAGTGACAGAAGGCGCTCTCAGGCAAGCTATGGTGCGCCAATGAAATTATATCTGCGCTAAACATATTTTTTGCCTCTAATTCAATTACAGACTGCAATCGTACAATTTACTAGCCATTGGCTAATTAAAGACATTTTAGTCGAAATTTGGTTGCATATGCGAGTGATTTACTCACATTGTAGAGGGTTGATAATAGATTATCAATAGCCTGACGTCGTCATACTCAGATTCTAGTCAGAACGTGAGTCCGATGATCCATTGGGCTGTGATTTTGGGGCGTGTTTCAACCGAACCAGGAAAGAAAATGCCTCTGCACTCAATTGGATCGACAAATGCCTTGATCGCGGTTCTGTTCCTCTTTTAAAATGAATGCGCCATCTACATCTTCTATAACAGACGCGATGGCTGAATCTACACATCTCAGTTCTCCAGCGGCAGCCATTCTTTATTGTAAACGAATTCAACCCAAGCGCTCTTTGGTGACGTGTATGATTACGTTACTGTTGATCATCTGTCCATCATCGTATAAAGCCCGCCCTGACAATTTGATTGGTCATCAATTTGATACATCCTCAAATGTTGTGGGCGGGGCTAAATTCGGCTGGCATCCAGGCTAGATTATCAATGCAGCGCTGGCCTAATTAATTAAAAGAAAAACTATTGAAAAGGACAGAAATCTTACCCTCCCTCTCAGATAGGCAGCTGTAGCATTCCTGCAGGACTTGAGACAGGAGCTGAACTCCTCTGCCACGCGTATGAGGCTGAGAGCTAGTCAGACTCAACCTGCATGGAGGATATGAAATTAATAAGGTGCACAATGGATTTCCAGTTGTACTTTTATTACAGTTTGAATACTAGAGAAAGGCAGGAGGAGGGTGACATCACAAACTCAGTTCTCTAAATGTATAAAGTTTACTTTACCCCAATGCTTCAACCAGCTGGAGAATTGTGAATTGTCCAGTCTTGACACCTTAAAAGAGACACACACTCATGTTTAACCCTGACATATGAAACAACAGGGTTTTATTGAATCCTTAAACAGAATTTTTCAAAAATAAGTTTTATATCGTCTTTGCTAGCCTAGATCAGGTTTTTATGGCTTATATAGTGAGAATATGGAGGGGAAAACAGCTTAATGTTATTCAGAGGTCCAAACTGAGCAAAAATATGCAATTTGGTGCACATGCTGATATATATGTTCAAAAAGTAAGATGAAATTCTGATAGCTTGTAATTTAAATCAATGAGATATTTATAACACAATACTTGCATAAAAAAATCAGTTATCAGTATCATATATATATATCCTAATAATATGTCTTAGTAAGATGATATTTAAAAACTTAGTTTTATGATCAAAGCACTTAAGTTTTAAAACATATAATGCAATGCAATACAAAGATGATTGAGAGATGAACAAAGAAATGTTTCTCAATCATCATATTTGACACTTGCATGAGTTTTCTTTAAATGATGTATGGATATAATAAAATAAACACCAGTACTTTTAGTGTCCAATGTTCATCTTGAAATATTACAAACAATATCTAAGTTATTCTTACGTTTACGTTATAAAAACCAGTAACACTATTTTAGTGTCCTTCTTACATATACTTACCATAGCAATAATAGTAAATTTACGTGCAACTAACCCAACCAAACCCTATAGTAACGTTACATGTTGTTAATTAATATTACTCAGTAACGTTACTTAAATATATTACACTATAACAAAGACATCTTAAAATAAAGTGTAACCTTAAAAAACCATTAAAGATTTCCACAGCAAAAAGACACAAGCTGAAGGTAGACGTTTTTACTGTTATTCTAAAAGGCCTTTTACTTGCTAAAAAGTATAAACTGTCAATAAGATGACATAAGGCATGTACGTTTGGATCATATTGATAATTTAGAAGCCTTACAATTTTACGTATCAGATATGAAAGTGTAACGTTAGGCTTTAGAGTTAATGTACATAAATACAGTGAAGTAACAGAGTCCACTGTCAGGTTCACACAGAAGGGCTCCGCTAGCAGACTAGCAAGGGAAGCACACAAGCCCTGAATAAAGAGAAACAACGCCATGGCAACTCCTGCTTTTGGGGTATTATCAAGCAAAAACACTGTGGAAATCTAACAAAGGTCTGATCTTAGTGTTCAGTCGCTGTCAGCAGCCACAGTGCGTGTGTGTGATACAGGATGTGGTGGTTAGCTCACGGCATTCACACACAGCATCTCACACACGCGGCGTTCGCGTACAGCTTTAATTAAGGGTCAGCGCTTAAAGTGGCAAGAAACAGAAAACATGAGAGAGGCCAATGATTGAACTACCTGAAGCGGTTTCTGTAGCCTTGCTATCAACCTGTCCAGACACGAATTCTTCCACTAAACCCAGGAGCAAACTGTTATCCGCGGCCATCCTGAAGACAAGAGCAGCCAGCAGCAGCTTCAAACTCGCAGTCGCCCGCGCATGCGCACAACCGCCGCAGCCACCGCGAAATCTCTTTCTTTCTTTTTTTTTTTGCTTCTAGTTTTGTGTTCTCATGTTTGAAATTGTTTCAAAGTACCGGTAATATATATATATGAGGTTTATTCTGGACTTTTAAATGTTAAATTTTGCACTATTCTTTTTTTTTTAAAAGATTAACTTTAATTATTTCTTTCCGGAAAAAGGCGTTTGAAAATAAGGTAAAATAACGTATTGTTTTTATTTTAAAAAATAAAAAAATTCTGTCATGTTTATTTTAAAGTCAATCCAAAATGAGAGAGAAAAAGACAATTATAAAGAAAAAAAATGTTCAATATTCTGTGTGGAAAAGTCTTTGTTATAAAAGAAGATTAGCAGTTTAATTAATTGGAAACATTTTCTTATATCACGAGAATACTGTACTCTGAAACACAGATGTGGAGAAGTGAGACTTTTGTAAAGTGCAGTCAGAGCTTTCCTAAAGTGGCGGAGATGCCAAACTCTGGGTTTGTTTGTATCATTCGTGTCGATCTTTAAACATCGATATTTTCTTAAACTAATATTGTATGTATGGATCTCAAATAAAAATATCATACGTGTTTTGGGATTAAATTTATTTGTGTTATTTAATTTAGCAAAAAAAGTTTCGTAAGAATGGAACTATTTTTCCTTTTGCTACAAACACGCTGAAAAGTGCACGCACTCACACAAGCACAGCACCCAGTCAAACTGAGAGAGTTGTGCTCGCTAGAGGCAATTATAATGTCCTCTTTTACACGTTTAAACCGGTTTAAAACGCTTGCGATCATGCCATTTTTGAGCGAAGTTTGAAGGCTCCATTAGAGGAGGGGCTCTGGTGGAGTCACGTGGTCAGAGCGCTTGCGCAATGAGCACCAGTAACGTGAACTAGTAGGAAACATCACTCAGTCAGTGTGGGGAAAGGTGCAAGACAAGCGAGAGATAAAGAACTCGGGCAGGTTTGCGACGCATAAATGTTTTAATATACCATAACGCGAGCACGAAATATTCAATAAAGCTCAAATACTAGCTTGTTTTTTTTATTTAGACTGGACTTTATGAGTTCAGACAAAAGCTCGTGCTCTGGCTGCTAGCTGCTGTAAGTTAGCTCGTGGGATAAAGCCAGAAATAACTAAACGCAAGTCTCGTGCCAGATAACTGATATTAGATCATCGCGAGACCCTCAGTCTGGAGTTTTGTTGAGTTTTGTTTTCTTTCCTTGGACTTCCCTTTGATGTACGTACGTACTGTTGACACATCACCCATAGTTAAACTGTAGTTTATTTTGAGTTGTAGTACTGGTTTACGTTTGGCAATTCAAATTATGATAAAGCAGGAGTGTGTATAGGTGCTGTCTTGAGATGTGGCCTGCGTTTGTTTGACGATCATGGGAGGATGCGTGGGGCGCGAGCGCGCGGAGTCACGCGGAGCGAGGACGCAGAGGAAACGTGGAGGTGAGACACACTGTTGCTTAGACTAAACACACACACACACACAAACCTGTTGCTTTAGACTCTGTGATAACCTGTTTGCATGTTTGTTTCCGTGTTTGGCATTCTTGAAAACATGCAAATATCAGGTGTATTGTGGCAGCCATCAGCAAAAAGTACCATGTTATTATCATGTAAATACCCAACATGTAAATGTGCATGCCTGCAGTGCTTTGATATATGTATCAAACTAACATATGCTTGCCATTACTGTACCACAGTTTCTTTGTTGTTGAAGTTACACATCTCTCCGCATTACTTCCATGTTTTCTCCAACAATCATAATTGGTTTAAATTTCAAATAAGATTCATTTGATGATTGACTGGTGTTTACTGGTACTATCATGCCTTCAGCTTTTCTTCATGTCAGTTTGTTTTGTGATGATTCTGAAACTCCTTTTTTGTAGATGTGACAATTCAGGCCCTTGGAAAGATTGACAGTTTTGATCATTATCTGTCTCCTCTGTTGTGTGTGTTTTTCCACCTGTGTGCGTGTTGGAGCCGGCAGTCGTTCAGGCTGCGGAGTCTCGTCTCAGGGCATGTCCATGCATGTTTGCTCCGTTTGCCATGAGCTGAAGTAAAACATAATTTGGGATAGAAAGAATTTCTTTCCATCACAGGAAATGTAGTCCAGTGATGACAGCAGCGACAGTGACATGCGTTTGACTTCTATCAGTGAAAGTCTTGAGGACACGGACGTCTTGCAGCCAGTATCAGTGTATTGTAGGGTTATCTGTACTTCAGCAGGTTGTGTGTGTGTGTGTGTGTGTGTGTGTGTTTCTTGCTTTGAACAGGAGATAAGATTTTCTTTTACACATGATGGGCGTTATATATATTACGTGCATTTCTCCAGTCAAGAACATCTTTGCACCAGAGTAAAGTTTGGGAAGTTTATTCAATAACAGCAATTCATTCTCAAGCATGTGTCGCTTAATAATTATTAAACATCAGTCCTAAACAGTAAGGGGAAAAAATCACTATAATAATCTACTAAATACATAAAGACACTAAAGAATCAGTTCATAAGTTATTTGTTTTGTGAATCTGATTAAACGGCTATTATTATTACTGATTTAATTAAATGATTGAATTTTGCTTAATATGAAATTTAATATGATTTAATTAGTTTTATTGTTATTTATAAAGTTTTTAACTTTTCAAACTTTGCGTAATATAAAAGTCATAATGAGCATAAAAGACTGATTTGTTAGTGTTGTTTTACTCATGAACGGATTCTTTTAAGAGTTATTTGAGAATCTTATTGTTATTAACGGAGCAACGTTTGAAAAGTTCAAAAAAATTATTATTACTTATTTTAAAGATTTGTACTTCTCAAATTTTGCTTAATACGAATATTACATCTTTATAATGTGCATAATGCATACAAGTGTTTGTGAGTGTTTTTAACTGAAAAGAGTCAGTTCATAAGAGTCATTTGTTTGAGAATCAGAGTTTTATGTGTGTGTGTGTGTTTGTTGTATGTTTGCTGCGAGAACAAAGATGCATGTTATTGTCTGTCTTGTCTAATGTGACCCACAGGAGTTCAGACTCACCGCAAACCAAAACCTAACGTCATAAACATCATTTTCCCAGCTCTAATACAACAATGTAATCAGTTCTGAGGAAGAGCCACATTATTTTATAATGCCGCGTGTGGAAAAGGGAACATCTCGTGTTCCTGCTGTAACGACGGGAGGGGAAGAGAATCTGTCGCAGCTTGCGGTGTGTGTGTGTGTGTGTGTGTGTGTGTGTGTGTAACGAGAGAATTACAGGAGAAGAATGCAACTTTATGCGGCTCCTTTCAGCTCTTGGCCTCAAGACACAGAGACCGCATTTACATATCATTTGACTAGAGCTTATATTAGGTGCTGAACTTTTGACAGCCGCATTCTGCATTACACGCACATTGTCTCCTGTTGTTGTGGCATATTATCATAAAGTGAAATAAGCTGGTTTATAAACAGTGCCCTGCTGACTCAAGACTCAACCTTGTCACCTTTGCTGTTTGAGTCGTTGACTAGATCACAAGTGTGTGTGAACCTATGAGACAAGCGCCTTCCTTCTAATCGTGCATATACTGCAGGACAAATTATTATATATTATTAAAGGGATAGTTCACCCAAAAATGAAAATTCTGTCAGTAATTACTCTCCCTCATGTTGTTCCAACCCTGTAAGACTTTCGTTCATCTTCAGAACACAAATTAAGATATTTTTGATTAAATCTGAGAGCTGGATCACTCCTCCATAGGCTTCTTAAGGGATTGAAACTTGCCGGCCCAAAAGTTGTGAAAGACATCGTTAAAATAGTCCGAGTGACTACAGCGGCTCAATCTTAAGTTTATCAAGTGACGAGAATACTTTTTGTGCGAAAAAACCCCCCCAAAAAACCGACTTTATTCAACTATTCATTTCCTTCTCTTTACGGCCGTGATATTTCACGTAGTGATATTGCGCAAAGCTTCTAGGTTGCACGTTTTTTTTTTTTTTTTTTTTTTTTGCACAAAAAGTATTCTCGTCACTTGATAAACTTAAGATTGAGCCGCTGTAGTCACTCGGACTATTTTAACGATGTCTTTCACAACTTTTGGGCCGGCAAGTTTCAATCCCTTAAGAAGACTATGGAGGAGTGATCCAGCTCTCAGATTTAATCAAAAATATCTTAATTTGTGTTCTGAAGATGAACGAAAGTCTTGCGGGGTTGAACAACATGAGGGAGAGTAATTACTGACAGAATATTCATTTTTGGGTGAACTATCCCTTTAAGTTGTTTTCACAATTTGCAGACTATTTTTCACTATCCTGACAAGTGACAGAGCAACGACCAAAGAAATGTAGAATAAATGAGAGATGGCCATCAATCTTTAGTTCACTCTCCTTCTGGGAGCATTTAGAGTTCTTCACATTGTCAGTGGTTTCTTTTATTTGACCAACATTGGATTGTAAACGGCCATTTGTCTGTGCCTGTCACTTTGAAAGGCCGCTTTAACCCTATAAGGCCTAATGTATCATATTTGATAGATGAATTTCTAAGGTCTTTAAATTATCAACATGATCAAAACATTGCTGAATAACCTGTTGTAGACATGCCTTCATATTTATTTTAGCAAGTAAAACTGCATTTTAGTATAATGGTTAAAAACATCCACCTTCAGCTCGTGGTTCACGTGTCTTTTCGCTTTAAATCTTTGCTTATTTTCATAAAGTACATGCAAGAATAAATTTGATATTGTCTCTAATAATCACTTGCTGGACTGAAGCAACATAGGTGGTCTTGATTATCAATACATTTTTTTTTTTTTAGAAAATAAAAAATTAGGCTTTTGAGGAAGGTTTATTTCTCAATCATCATTGTATTGCATTGCATTGTGTTTTAAAATAGCAGAGCTTTGATCATAAGACTAAGCATTTAAATATCATCTTACTACTTAGGCATATTATTGAGAGTGATAACTGATATTTTTTTACATGCATTTTTATGTAATTGGTGTGTTATACTGTTATAAAGTTCTCATTGATTTACATTACAAGCAATCAGAATTTCATTTCTTCCATAATAATATCAGCATCTGCACGAATTTGGCATATTTCTGCTCAGTTTGGGTCTCTGAATTTGGGTTTGAGCTTCATATTCTCACTAATCATAATAATAATAATAATAATCACTATACAATTATCGGTAACACTTTACAATAAGGTTATTGGTTAACTACATTAGTTAGCATGAACTAATTGAACTAATAATGAACTGTACTTATACAGCTTTTATTAATCTTTGTTAATGTTAACTTCAACATTTATTAACACTTTATTAAAATCTTGTTAGCATTTGTTAATGCAGTGTGAACTAACATGAACACAATGAACAGCTGGATTTTTATTAACTAACATTAACAAAGATGAACAAATACAGTAACAAATGCATTTCTCATGGTTAGTTCACATTAGGGATGTAACAATATATCGCAATACAAAAATGCAACAATACGTATCATCGATAGTGACAATATGTATCGTGGATAGTCCCCCCCCCCCCCCCCCCCCCCCCCCCAAAAAATGACTATGTGAGAAAAAAATTCTAGTTTTCTGAGTTTTAGTGTCACTACTACATTAAACTACTATATATAATGTTGATTATAATGTATAATAATGCAATGGGGGAATATTTGTTGGTCCTGATAATACCAAATTTTACCTGACCAGTAAAAAGTGTCCTACCTACATTATTTTAAATATATCTAGTCAGTGAAAAAGTGCAAGCATATTCATCTAAAATAGTTCTGTATTTTCAGCTTCAGAATCATGAATATTTTTATTCTGGTGTCACCATTGTCATTTACACACACAATGTAATATCAAAGTTAGCATTTTAATCAACAGTACATTTTTTGTTAACCTTTTATCATATGTCTTGGAGTATCGCAATAATATCGTATCGTGATATGTTTCGAATCGTGACATGAGGGTATCGTTACACACCTAGTTCACATTAGTTAATACTTAAAAAATGAACCTTATTGTAAAGTGTTACCCAATTTTATAAACTTCCATTTCAAAATTGAGATTTTCTGACTATCATATGGCAGGCTTGACGGTGTTAATCGGTTTAGAGGACCAGACTTCCTGTAATACTTGAATCATGTGTAGTCCTAAAAGTTGTTTAATGTTGATGATATTCGTTCACTCCTTCCACCATTGTGCTGTCAATGAAGCATTCTGGGTGGAACAACGCTGTAAATCACACACAATGTGTCCTGTTAATTTGTAATTACACCTAAGCTGGCCATGCTATAAATAATGTGTTTTGATGATGTCCTTTGGATACTTGGCCATAGTCAGAGCAGAATCGATGGGAAAGCACTGAATCATGGTCCACCCACCCACTATCTCTCCATCAGCCTGAACTTCCTCATTTCTATAGCAGGTTTATTATTAGAGGTGTTTGCTAAGGCAAGCATCATTATTGCTTAATCGTATGGAGTAACGGTGATTTCCTGTAAAAGAGCAGTTACGACTGTGTTCCTGTCCAAATTACTGCTAAATCTTCTAAACATTACTTACTTGACTTTTGAATTCTCATTTTTATGGTATCTCAAGCCTTACCAATATAGTTTTTAGGGCTGTCACTTTTGAAAAAAATCTAATTCGAACGGATATCGAATATCAAGCAATGTATTCGAATATCTACGAGCCCCCCGCCCCCATAAAAAAAAAAAAAAAAAAAAAACACAACACCATAACGGAGATTCAATCACGAATTTATTAACAACAGTCTGACAGTCATAAACAGGACTCGGGCCATAGCCTGTCTGAAAAAAAAAGTTTGAATTAAATGTTTGAAATATGAATAATCAATATGAACGTGCCACTATGCATAGCCGATCGCAACATTAGGCTACATAGAAGAAAACAGAATCGGAACAGCATGGCACAATAATGTGACAGCTTAAACAGTAGCCATGAGTAAGACATAGCAGCATTATTCATTTCTTAATGTTGTTTGCTAGAAACACCAATCTGTCAACTTGATCTGGATCAAGTGCGGCTCTCTTTTTATTCACGATGTTCCCCGCGGTGGAGAACACACGTTCGGAGCGCAGACGTGCCTGGCACACACAGGTATTTGCGCGTCAACGTTGAGAGAAGTGGGTATTTGTTGCAGCCTGTGTCTCTCCACAAATGCAGTGTGTTGCTGTCTGCGGGGAGAGGATTGGAGTATTGGAGTAGATGAGATGGATTGGAGTAGTAAATTGTCCGCTCATGTTGGCCTTTCTGTGCATTATCTTCCATTTTCAAAACAGATTATTCGCTTGATTTGGTCATGAGCCTACGCTACAATACGTTTAGAGCGCCCTCTACTGGATGAGATGACAAACAATAAAATAAAAAACAAACGGTCTAATCATAGACTGTAAAAAATGCGTTAAGCATGGCACTTTAAAAACCGGATAGTTTATTTATAGTTCGGTTACGGTTATTTCACGTCATGTTCGAATGCATATTCGAATATCGAATAAAAAGTGACAGCCCTAATAGTTTTCTTGGTTGCTTTCTGGTGACCTTTATAAATCTGATTATGGCAGTATATCAGCCAATTAGCAATTTTTTAAAGCTGCAGTCGGCAAGTCTGGCAGATTGAGTGGACTTGAAATTTTGAATGTTTACAACTCTCATGCCCCTCCCCCACTATCAACGGATACCCTCCCACCGAGTTCATTCTCGTCAGTGCGTGTGCACCAGATTTTCAGTGAACGTGCCCGTCTCATCAGCATCATGGAGTATTTGAAGGTATGCTGTCCTGGCTAATCTACCGATAGATTGCAATTGCTAACGTCATTTATACTCTAAATGAGCTTACTTGATTTGTTAGTGTTCCGCCATCACTCTTCGTTACTGCGCGAACTTCAGGCGTGTGTATGTGGTTGTAACGTGCGCGAGGGGTGGTGTGTGCCCGATCTGTGATTGACAGTGAGATCTCACACCCCCCTGCGCTGATTGGACCCGATGATCCGGGAGCTGTGGATTTTTGCAAAACAAATAACACTCTCCAGGTGGAGTTAGAAGCTCGGGTTTTTCTCTAAAACCACTTTATTTATGTTGTTCTGTCGGATTATAGTGTCGATTTCACTAAATATTATCAAAAAAATGTTGCCGACGGCAGCTTTAATTATCGGCATTAGCCGATAATTATTTTTCTGTTTGGTTGAAGCAGTCAGAATCCCGTCTGTTGTGGTTTATTGTTTTCAGGACGCTTCTCGATAATTCAGACTTCATCAGATATTTAAAGTTAAGCTAAATTTGTATGGATGCATCGATATGAACATTTTGGCCGATACCGATACCGATAATTCTTTATATTTGAAAGCTGATAACCGATATATTGGCCAAAAAATCAAAACCCAAATTTTCATATAGTTTTTGAGAGACTAATAACAAAAGTCTCAAAAGATAACAAACGTCTCACCATTAAAACCACGTCCAAAGCACTTGAATAATCAAAAGCACCAACATAAATCAAACGTGCAAGTTTTAAAATTAATTTTACACTACTGTGGCTGGCTAACTTTCCTTATCAAAAAAATTGCCTTACAAATAAAGAAAACAAAGCTTATATAAGGCAAATAAATCACTGGACAACATCACTCCTTATCCACTATCCAGTAGTATCATTATCAGTCCTAATCAGCAGTGTGTGTGTTGGGCTCAACATATCATTGTTGATTCAAAACAAGAGCTGTATTTGACCAGATAACTTCAGGGTCATGGAGGGGGTGTTTAGAGTTTGGCTGTTGCCCTCAGGGTTGTTGTGAGATGTGAACTGGATAGATGAAGGCTGAATTGATCTGTCATTTGCACACAAACAGTCATAAATGCACAACCTTTGCTCAGTCATGTGTATATGAATGAGTATAGTTCACTTCTGCTTTTATTTTGAGACTAAAGTCACTGTAATCCACAATCATGTGTTATATTGATACTAATTAATGCTTGATTTATGTATTATGTATCTCTAAATCTTGTGTGTGTGTATAATATATATAATGTGTGTATGTATATATACACAATATCAACTTTAATAATCAAAGAAGAAATGGCACATTTCATCACCGGGATACAAAAATATTATAATAAAAAGAAATGCATAAATATACGTACACTATCATTCAAATGTTTGGGATCTGTAAGATTTCTACCCCAAATGTTTGAACGTTAGTGTTTTTTATTTGTATTTTTTGTAGTCATTTGTGACGAAATATGCTCTTTTGACTTTTTCTACATTCTTGATCTAAATGTTCCTTCTAAATTTTCCATTACACTATAATCATTTGAATACACTACATGTCAATTCTTGTTTATTAGACTATTACTTTTACATTCCACTCAGTTCTCTGTTTGTTGTAGCATCAGAGAAAGTACTGATGGAAAATACAAATGGAAAGTCTTTGTCGACCTTCACATGTGATGTCATGAAACTAACCTCAACATAATTCACTGGAATAGTAAAAGTCTGGCCCAATGGTCAAAAAGTAATGTGGTCGTCTTTTTGATCATCAAAGCTACTCAGTCTTTCTCCAGCAACTTTCTGCTAAGCCATTGTTCCAGGAAATGTTGTATAGCCTACACTTCTCTCACATTAGTGTTAATTCACACATCATCTGCGTCTCCAGGTCGCAACGAGCCCCTGAAGAAAGACAAGCTGAAGTGGAAGAGCGATTACCCAATGACGGAGGGGCAGCTGCGCAGTAAGAGAGATGAGTTCTGGGACACGGCTCCGGCGTTTGAGGGCCGCAAGGAGATCTGGGACGCCCTAAAAGCTGCCGCCGTGGCTCTGGAGTGTAGCGATCACGAGCTGGCTCAGGCTATAGTGGACGGAGCCAACATCACGTTACCACATGGTGAGAGTCTTGATTAGCTGTGATAAACCTAGCTTTGTGTGTGACTTGCTGTCTTTTTTAGAACAGAAATAGAAGAAATTTGGATGAATGTTCATGCTGCTCTTTTCCATAAATCAAAAAGCAGTGATGTGGTGCTGCCAAAATTGCCGTACAAAAAAAGCATCATAAATGTAGTAGTGTGATAACCAAAATTTAAGTTGCCAAAAAAGTAGCACAGAAGTCACACCAGATCAAAATTTTGCATTGTTGAGAGAGGGAGAGAAAAAAATAGTGTATATTGCCTTTTTTTTTTTACATTTCAGAAATAATGGCAAAATACTGATAAAAAAAAAACATTATATAAACATGTATTTTAGTTCCCCTCACACCACAAAAAGTCCTTCAAATTTAAAGGTATACAGAACTAAATAAATTATAGTTGCATTTATTATAAGCATCTTTTATTATAACTAATTGGCTTTTAGAGTGAATATGTTAGCCTTATTGTTATCTATAAGCTAGTGTGCTCCAGAACAATGACAAAATTCACATTTAGAAGATAAAAGCATTCAAAACTTACAGTCTGCCGATATGGATCAGTGATTTTGATGACATCACTCTGCACTTCAGATTTTCTGTCCAATCAAATGCTCTCTAGAATCCGAAGCTCCGCCCCCTTCATGGCTTAATCCAAATGTTTAATGTTTGGTTGCTATACTATTATTTCTTTGTACTTAACTCGTGTCCCAGTAAAGCGCCAACTTGTACATGCACAAGTTGCCTTGGAATATAAATTGCACGTTTCAGATTGTTAAAAAAGTGGAAAAAACGTGCTGGTCGAATGACACACAAGATCCAATTCTGTTCGGCATTGAACAAGGGTCTCCACAAGTTTGATATATATACAGGTGAAACTCAAAAAATTAGAATATCGTGCAAAAGTTATAATTTTGATGATTATGTCTTACATCTTACACCCCAAATTCAAAATCTCAGAAAATTTGAATATTACATGAAATCAATAAAAATATTCTGTTTAAATGCAGAAACGTCGGCCCTCTGAAAAGTATAATCATGCATTTATATATATACTAAATATACTACTTTCACCTTTTAATTTGAATCTCTGAAATACTTTTGCACGATATTCAAATTTTTCGAGTTACACCTGTATATTCAGATTTAATTGATTAATATTAATACATTTGATCAAATAATTGATTTGTTTCTATCAAATAACTATATTTATCTATTTAAATACCTTATTATCTTCACACCCTGGCCCTTATTTTCTTTACTGGCCGAAAAGGGAAGTTTTCACCATAATAAGGAAGAATGTAATAACATAAAGTGTTTGTGCAAATCATGACACACGCATCATCCCTCATTGTTATATCTGAAGCACGTTAACCCCTCATCACTGACGGTTGTTTATATTCATTCAATCACTCTAGGATCCCTGACCGAGTGTTACGATGAACTCGGAAACCGTTACCAGCTGCCGGTTTATTGCCTGGCCCCGCCTGTCAATCTGATATCAGAAAGAAGTGATGAAGACCTGTCGGATAACCCTGAGCCCCAGACGGCACCGAAGAAAGAGTTCCAGCTGAAGGTTCGGCTCTCCACCGGCAAAGACCTGCGCCTGAACGCCAGCATGACGGACTCCATCGGCCTGCT
Source organism: Rhinichthys klamathensis goyatoka (assembly GCF_029890125.1). Taxonomy (NCBI): domain Eukaryota; kingdom Metazoa; phylum Chordata; class Actinopteri; order Cypriniformes; family Leuciscidae; genus Rhinichthys; species Rhinichthys klamathensis. The sequence goes on from NW_026606583.1 coordinate 7,449,846, forward strand.
AAAGAAGCAACTGCAAGCTCAGGAGGACATTGACCTGGCCCACCAGCGCTGGTTCTTCTCCGGAAAACTCCTGACAGACAAGACCCGCCTGCAGGACACCAAGATCCAGAAGGACTTTGTTATCCAGGTCATCGTGAACCAACTGACACCAAACCCCTGAAGCGCAACTGCAAAGAGATTAACGAGCAAAAACCCCCGCGAACGTAAAATGTTGTGCACAAAAATTTTGTCAGGACGCTGTGTGCGTCGAGTCGTCTTCAAATCGAGCATCTGGAGAAACGAATAAGCGGATTATGAATTGTTATTTGGAAATAAACAAACCAACCGAACGAACGGATTGCATCTCTGCTAACTTCAGCAGAAGTGCCAAAATGAATTTAATAGCGAGTCCCTTGACTATGTGCTGAAAAGTACCAACATGATCCTCTGAAAGTGATCTCCCTTTGTAAGATAATCGAACTTGAGCTTCATTTTGCACACTTTGAGTATCTTAGAATAGTTGTGCCTTGAAAGAAGAGTAGATTAAGAGTTATTTTGCTTACGAGGCATGTTTCAGTGCGGCCACACACACACACACACATGCTTTGTATTTTTTCTGACGTCTTTGAGCACAACCCAGTACTTTCTATGCAATCTTAAAACAGTTTCAGACTGATATCATTATACAGCTAATCCACATTTCGGACACGTTTGCTAGAGGCCAGTGACGCTCAAAAGGCTCACTGTGTAAATCTAGTGCACAAAGACACATGCTATACATCTTCATCTCCGGGCACCGCACAGTCTCCGTGCCCTGTAGATTACAGATCATCTAGTAGAGGAACGCGCATCGCAAACGGGAAGATTGGACACACTGTCACTTTAATGGCTGTCTGACTTCCTCTTTTATAGAGATGTTATGCTGTAAGCGCTCAGGCTGCAATCAGAGAATATTGCTACTATTTTGAGAGATTATATTATATACTATTTCAATCTTTACCCTGCTTTTTTTACTTGCTTATTGTAAGACTTTTTACTGATTCTTAACCCTTTATCAGTGGCATTACAAGCATTCTGCAAGTAACTGCATTAGGGCCTGCACGATGCTCACAAACATTCGTTCATTCAGGTTTCAAAACGTTTCTTTTACTAAAGGTCTTCTGCTCCTGGTTATTTCCCCATGTGACACTGCGTGCCCCACACCGGTTAGAAACGGCTCATTACCTCAGCGGCAACTGTTCCTCATTAGCACTGGCGTGTTCGTTATACATCTCTCTTCTATCACGCCATTCCTTCTGCTCTGGGTTACTTTGTCTTCTTTTGTTGTTGTTGTTTTAAAGATACAAACTGGTGTACAATAACCTTCATGCATGAGTTAAATCACATTAAGTTATCATTGGAAATAGCAGGTTTTTTTCCCTCTCCAAATTGCGGCATTTTGCATTTGAGGAATTTTCCAGGTTAACTACAAGTTAAGCTTTTCCAGCTTTTACTGTATAGTAAACTATCACTTGCTATGCAAGTCTATGTGGCGTTTTCATTGGTAATCGACAATATGCTGTAGCTTAAAGGGTATGTGTATATTCTGTCATTTACTCACTCTTATGTTCTACACCTGTATGACTGACTGACACAAAAGAAGATCTTTTGAAAATGTTGACTGTTGGTCACACAAGCCATAATTATGAAAAAAAAGAAGAGAATTCAGGCAAAAAGTTTGACTTAATATGCTATAATTTTTACTATCTCATAATTGTCAAAATTGAGTCATAAGTTGACATTTGTCAGAATTTTACATTTTGACTGATAATCTAGCTTTTTATCTCAGTTATGACATGAAACAACTACATTTTTTGACTTATGACATCTAAATTTTGACTTAGTATGCCATAATTTTTACTATCTCATAATTGTCCAAATTTGACATTTTTGTCAGAATTCTCAATTTGGATTGATAATCTAGCTTTTTATCTCAAGTATGACATGAAACAACTCAATTATTTGACTTATGACATCTACATTTTGACTTTGTATTCCATAATTTTTACTATCTCATAATTGTCAAAATTTTTTACTTTTTGTCAGATCTCTTAATTTTGACTGAAAACTTCGCTTTTTATCTCAACTATGACGTGAAAAACATAACATCTAAATTATTTGACTTATTTGATTATATGACATCTCAATTTTGACTTAGTATGCCATAATTTTTACTATCTCACAATTGTCCAAATTTGACATTTTTTTGTCAGAATTCTCAATTCGGATTGATAATCTAGCTTTTTATCTCAATTATGACATGAAACAACTCAATTTGACTTATGACATCAACATTTTGACTTAGTATGCCATAATTTTTACTATCTCATAATTGTCAAAATTATTGACATTTTTGTCAGATCTCTTAATTTTGACTGAAAACTTAGCTTTTTATCTCAACTATCTAAATTATTTGACTTATGACATCTCCAATTTGACTTAATATGCTATAATTTTTACTATCTCATAATTGTCCAGTCATAAGTTGACACTTTTTTTTTGTCAGAATTCTCAATTTTGAGTGATAATTTAGATTATATCAAGTATCACAAGTGAAACAACAACTCAATTGTTTGACTTATGACATCTCAATTTTGACTTTTTTCAAAATGTAACCTTTTTTGTCATAATTGACTTTTTATTTCATCATAAATTATGTTTAGAAAAAAAAAATTTGCTCCATAAAATTAAAGTCAGTGGGTTCCCATGTTGTTTTGGACCCCATTGACTGTCATTATATGAACAAAAAACATTGCTTATATCTAGTAAGTCGCAGGTTTGGAACACGAGGGTGAGTAAAATATGACACACTTCATTTTTGGGTAAAACAAGCTGGAATATTCCCAGAAGTCCTTCGCAGCGTAAAGCACACGCCCCTGTGGGTACAGCGAGGCATCAAAACCCTCTGACGAAGAGTCACTCAGTACCACAGTCATCATTTATGTGCGTCGTTGATTTACATGCTCTGATAAGAAAGAAACTGCACACAGTGATGTTGTGTACTCCAATCCCGCATACTTTGCTAGTGCTTTCCCGGGTTGGGAGCTGTGTGACCTCTGAAGGAGAGGTCATTCCTCCTGGCCTTCGTCAGCACAATCTGAAACCCTTATGCTGTGACAACATGTGCTGATGTTGCTAATGATAGAGAGCTTGGTATTTATTCTCTCATTGGCATTCATTTCGGGAAACAGCTCCACTTTTGCTTGTAATATTCAAAACATTTAATGGAAATAGGCAAAGTAAGAATATCATTAAAATGGTTATAGTGTAAGTCTGTATGTTGTGTGTTCATCATTATGTTTTACATATGTGTGCTGATTATGATCATAATGGTTCATTTATGATCATTTTTATTGAAGAGGGACATTGCTGTTGTTTTTTTCTAGCCGACACAATTCTGCATTCATACAGGCAATGTTTCAGTCGGTGTTTTCTTCATGTATTGTTTGTTTGAATGGGTGTCTCATGACATTAGGTTTCCAGATTTGACTGAGGAAGCTGTTATGAGCCGCACTGTACATGTGGATCTTTCTCGCCCCACTGTGTTGGGACGGTTTCAGGAGACACAATTTGGACGTTTGTCTTTCAAACCGCAGATTACAAGAAGCCATTACGCTTTACTCCAGCTTGCCGTGGGTATGGAAGCCTGTGTCTGCCACATAAAATAATAATTACATGAAAACATAAGTCAACTTTATGAATACGAAGTCATAATTATGAGATAAGCCAAAATTGAGATACATAATTTGGAGATACGCCATTAAGAAAAGCCGTAATTTTCATGAGTAGCTCATAATTGAAACTTTTTCATAATTTTGCTTTTATCTCATAATTACTACTTATTTTGTCAGATTTGACTGTTTGTTCTCATATGTATGATCTGTCAATTTTGACTTTTTCTCATAATTGTGATGAAGTCTCATAACTGTGACGAATTATCTCATAATTAGGAGATATGACTTTATCTCATAATTAGGAGATATGACTTTATCTCATAATTAGGAGATATGACTTTATCTCATAATTAGGAGATATGACTTTATCTCATAATTAGGAGATATGACTTTATCTCATAATTATGATTTGTATTCGTATGTGGCAGAAACATGCTTACATGTGTGCGTGTCCCACTTACAAAATACATGAACTTTCATAAACCTTTAAAAGGAATTCATGTGAATTTCTTCATAGATTAATATCTGTATATTAAGAGATAAAATGTGTGAAATTCTTATACTTAAATGTGCTTACGGCCTGTTTCACAAACGTTATGTATAATTTACATGGTAATCTGTTTTTCAGATGTTTTAATTGTCAATTAAAATGACAGCTGTGAAAGCAAACAGATGTTTGTCCATAAACTGCTAATCATTTCATCATGTTCTCAGATCGGTTTCAAGTGTTTTAATGAGCTTGGGAAGAGTTAGTCTGACCTTTACTGTAATAAAGCAAGTGTTGCTATCATTTTTAAGTCTGCAGAAAAGGTGAAGTGTCTGCGGGCGGGAATATTGATGCGTTTAAAGCGCCATATTTTACACCTCTCACTGGTTAAATTTCAAGAATGTATGGGTTATGAATTTTAATACCATCTCATGTGCCGATACATGTTCAGCATCTGTTTTAAAGTAGATTCTGATTGGCTGTCAATGTTGTTCATCAGCTGGAAAAAAAATGTCTGAATGTGATTCCACTGATATTGCCATTATCGTTATTGTTGTTGTGTGATCTTTGCTACTCTCATAGAATTAGAACGATTATTAAAACTTTATCTTTATAGTTGCTTATCTCTGGACCTCCTCGAATTTATTAACAACTATAATATACTGTAGTAAGAAAAAACTTTTGAAAAACTTTTATACTACTTTCAAAAACACTTTAATAACTTTAAAATATTTTACAAATATCAAGATATCCAATCTTAAATTTAGTATGAAATTATTAAAAGATATTATTTATTAACTGTGATGTGGGCTTCCCTGTTCTTATTAAACTAGAATGATTATTAATACTTTATCATTATATTTGTATATGTATCTGTGTGTGTGTGTGTGTGTATAGCTATATATATATATACATAAATACATGTATATGGCTGTGTGTGTATAATATATATATATATATATATATATATTATTATTAAAATTGTCAATTTTTTTTTCGTTTCATATATTTTGAACTTTAATACATTTTGAACATTTTACGAATATCAAGATATTCAATCTAATTTTAAGTTAAATATGAAATAATAATGATGAAATATGATATTATAGCTGTGGTGTTCTCATAGAATTAGAATGAGTATTAAAACTGTTATAGTTATCTCTGGACCTCCCAGCATTTATTAATAAATGTATTATACTAAATACATATAATTTACTATAATATATATAGTTCTTATAAATGTCCTTTTTAAATCATGTTTCATTCAGTTTTGAAAAACGTTTATAGGCTACTACTGGTATTTTCAAAAATCTTTTTAAAAATAATTTTTACAAATATCAAGATATTCAATATCTTAAAGTCCCCCTGTGGTGAAAATCAAGCTTTTAATATTGTGTATATGTCTATGTGGTGTTTTTAATATGCTTTAAGACAAACCTTGTGTAAATTGAACCAAAGACAAAAATCGCTGGTGTTTCTGACGTCACAAACGACCTTGTAACCAATCAGATCAACGTGTGATCGTCAACGAGTGGATCTCTGAGCTGAGTGAGTGAGTGGAGGCGGGGCTCATTTGCATATTCATAGAACCACATATGAAGCAAGGGTGTAGAGTTACATTCAAGCTATTTTGAGGCATGACAAATTATTTTTCAAGGAAAAAACGTTTTACGTCATTTTGGTGATCAAAGGTGATTTTTATGGGATAACATGATTGACTACAGTCAGGGGGACTTTAAGTTAAATATTAAATACTTATCATTAAATTAAATATTATGACATATAAGGACTAATACAAGTAAATTAATGTCCAACATTTCCATAATAGCAAGACTGAAACTAGAATAAACAATCATAGTTGCCGCTCGGTGAGTTTAGTTGTGGTGTTGTAAATGACTCCTGTAATGCTGGAAGTCTCTCACTCGCCAGTAGAAAACCGCTGATTCGCCTTTTATCATGCCTTTTATTCTTGTTTTGTTTCTGCATCTTGCTTGAGAAACGTTCACGCGCTCTGACCTTTGACCTGCTGCGCTTTGGCTTTGAACCGTAAATGTTTCAGCCACACGGTGGCAGTATTCAACAAGAAATACTCATACACCTGTGTTTTGATTTTGTTCCGGCTTTAATAAAGTGGAATGATATATTGTGATTAAAAAAAAGAAGCAGGCTAGAAGTAATGTTACATTTGATCCGTATTTTGGCATCACACACCCTATACTCGGAGAAAACATGCAGGCCAGTTTCTTCTGTCCCACTGGACATCGAAAGTACTTCCTCTCCCCTGTTGATCTTACCAGAACTTTTTGTAACAGGTAGATTATTGATATTTCCAGATGGTTTGTATTATGATGATGTGAGGATGTGACATTGGCTTACTGTTAGTGTTAGGAAATCTGGTTAGGAAAAGATGTGGAGGCTTTCTTGTTCTTAAATGTATAGATCATTAAATAAACAGAAAAAGCTCAGGGATCTTTCTTGATGGTCAATTTGAGTCTTATGACAAATATGAGTGTCCATGATGTAAAAAAAAACCCCCCAAAAAACTTTTTTTTAAATGTGTTTAAAACATGCCAAGTTTTCATGTTAGTTTCTAAAACCCTAACCCTAAAAAAGAATTATTTTCAACAAAAAGTTTAATTTTAATGACTCTAACAATGTTGTGTAGTGAAACTATTAGTTAAAAAGGAATATATTTTTCTTGCATCTTGAATTCACGTGAGCTAAAAATTATTTAATTAGTTGAAAAGTTAATATTTTTGGGTAAAACTTCACAATAGTCCGAACTAATGTTAGTTAATCATATTCACAGATACAACTTTTGATTTAATGTTTTCTTTGATAGTTCACTACATGTTAACATCTGAAACCTTACTGTAAAGTGATACTTTTTTATTTTATTTTATTATTATTAATTCACAAATATTACTGCGTTTAGGGAGTTGCACCGTATGGCAGTCTGATATTTATTTATCTGATATTTAAAAAAAATATATATTGACCATGACACTTTTATTTGGCAGACATTTTTCAAATAATAATTTACAAATTAATAAAACTTCCTCACTGCTTTTTTTCTCCTTGAGAAATAAAGATTATGCCAACGTACTTTTGAACACTCTAAAAAATGCTGGGTTGTTTCAACCCAACTTTGGGTCAAATGTGGACAAACCCAGCCGTTGGGTTAATTTTTTCAATGGGTTTGTCCATATTTGACCTAAAATTGGGTTGAAACAGTATTTTTTTTAGAGTGAATGCATTTTCTTTGAGCATCATTGACCCATGCACATATTTGGGTGTTTCTTTATGTGATGAATATAAAAACTGAATGTCTCGGGCTCAGGCTCACTGAAAATAAGCCTTTCACCATGGTGTGGTTCCTATAACATCAGGCCTTGTAATGAATCAGGTCAGGTGAGGATTACAATCTGCCGCCAGTAAAACACAACAGGAGAAGCTGCGGCACAAAAAAAGTCCCTATATTGTGAGAATGATGACTAATGAGATAAATGTCTCCGCCAGAAGCAAGAAGCCTGTAGCTAGAGGAGATGAGGAAGTGTAGTGTGTGTAACAGTGACACATTCATAGACTCCACACGAGCAAATACGCATTCATCGCAGTGCAAGCCTGGGAAAAAGCCTCCATTGATGAGAACTCACAAGGAGCCGTGTGTTCTTCTGATTCCCGCTCAATAGAGAGGGACGCTTTCCCGTTTATATCCAGTCTATAAGGTCTAAATCACCAGATTTGTGTTTTATATGAAGTCGTATATGTGTCAGGATGGGGAGTTCTGTCAGCTGAAGGTTTGGAAATCCAGCTTTTTGATTCAGACTGCATGCAGGTAAATGTGGCCCAAAGCAGGTTTTGTTTCTTTTCTTTTTTTGCTCATGTGACTTAGATTTGTCAGGACAGTGTGAACAGCACAAACCACATGGATATGTGCCTGGAAACAGATCAGATATTTTGCAATGCGACCTCAGTCTGAACAGGCGAATCGGAATTCATGCGACTTTTACGTCACTGGGCTCATGCGAGTCACTTCAAAGTTTTACATACCCGACGTTACCAAGACAGTTGCGAGAGGTAGTCAGGGAAGTACGTGGACAGGTTTTCATGACATGCACTTGGAAACCAAAACCAAAATAATTCAAGGTAACAGAAACTACAACCCTGGCTGCATTAAATTCACTTCACTTGCAATGAAAAAAACAACGAACAGGATTTGTGCCGACCACAGTGTGTTTTGTGCCGTGATTTACTGGCTGCTAAGAGTATTCAATTAAATTAGTTCTTTTTTTTCTATGTAGCCTATTGTGCTGTAAACTGTGGAAGCTTTTTTTCTGCCACAGAATACACATAAAAAAGGTAATTGTGACGTTTTATCTCACAATTGTGACTTTTTTTTCTCACAATTGCGAGTTTACATCTTTTTATCTCAGAATTGCTTAATATAAAGTTGCAATTGTGAGTTATAAAGTCAGAATTGAGTGATATAAAGTCACAATTGTGAGTTATAAAGTCAGAATTGAGTGATATAGTCACAATTGTGTGTTATAAAGTCAGAATTGAGTGATATAAAGTCACAATTTTGTGCTATAAAGTCAGAATTGAGTGATATAGTCACAATTGTGAGTTATAAAGTCAGAATTGAGTGATATAAAGTCACAATTGTGAGTTAAAAAGTCAGAATTGAGTGATATAAAGTAACAATTGTGAGTTATAAAGTCAGAATTGTGAGATATAGTCACAATTTTGTGCTTTAAAGTCAGCATTGAGTGATATAAAGTAACAATTGTGAGTTATAAAGTCAGAATTGTGAGTTATAAAGTCAGAATTGAGTGATATAAAGTCACAATTGTGAGTTATAAAGTCAGAATTGAGTGATATAAAGTAACAATTGTGAGTTATAAAGTCAGAATTGTGAGTTATAAAGTCAGAATTGAGTGATATAAAGTCACAATTGTGAGTTATAAAGTCAGAATTGAGTGATATAAAGTCACAATTGTGAGTTATAAAGTCAGAATTGTGTGATATAGTCACAATTGTGTGCTTTAAAGTCAGCATTGAGTGATATAAAGTAACAATTGTGAGTTATAAAGTCAGAATTGAGTGATATAAAGTCACAATTGTGAGTTATAAAGTCAGAATTGAGTGACATAGTCACAATTGTGTGCTATAAAGTCAGCATTGAGTGATATAAAGTAACAATTGTGAGTTATAAAGTCAGAATTGAGTGATATAAAGTCACAATTGTGTGCTATAAAGTCAGCATTGAGTGATATAAAGTAACAATTGTGTGCTATAAAGTCAGAATTGAGTGATATAAAGTCACAATTGTGAGTTATAAAGTCAGAATTGAGTGACATAGTCACAATTGTGTGCTATAAAGTCAGCATTGAGTGATATAAAGTAACAATTGTGTGCTATAAAGTCAGAATTGAGTGATATAAAGTCACAATTGTGAGTTATAAAGTCAGAATTGAGTGATATAAAGTAACAATTGTGAGTTATAAAGTCAGAATTGTGAGATATAGTCACAATTTTGTGCTTTAAAGTCAGCATTGAGTGATATAAAGTAACAATTGTGAGTTATAAAGTCAGAATTGAGTGATATAAAGTCACAATTGTGAGTTATAAAGTCAGAATTGAGTGATATAAAGTCACAATTGTGTGCTTTAAAGTCAGAATTGAGTGATATAGTCACAATTGTGTGCTATAAAGTCAGCATTGAGAGATATAAAGTAACAATTGTGTGCTATAAAGTCAGAATTGAGTGATATAAAGTCACAATTGTGAGTTATAAAGTCAGAATTGAGTGATATAGTCACAATTGTGTGCTTTAAAGTCAGAATTGAGTGATATAAAGTCACAATTGTGAGTTATAGTCAGAATTGAGTGATATAGTCACAATTGTGCTATAAAGTCAGAATTGAGTGATATAAAATCACAATTGTGTGCTATAAAGTCAGAATTGAGTGATATAAACTCGTAATTCTGACTTTTTTTTCTCTTTAAATTATGACTATAACACGCAATTGGGAGATATAAAGTCACAACTGCGTGATATAAAGTCGCAATTTCTTTATAATTGGACTTTATAACTCGCAATTGCGAGTTAATATCTCAGTTCTGAGAAAAGATGTTAGAATTGCGAGATATAAACTCTAAATTGTGAGGAAAAAAAAGTACAAATTGCGCGTTTATTTCTCGCAATTCTGACTTTATACCATGCAATTACGCTTTATATCACGCAATTCTGAGAAATGAAGTCAGGATTGTGAGATGTAAACTCACAGTTGTGAGATAAAAAGTTGCAATTATATTTAAAAATGTTTTATTCTGTGGCCGAAACAAGCTTCCATAGCCTAAACATTTCTGCTAATGCTAATATAAATTCTCGGGTCCTGAAGAAAACCAGTTGAGATCCACTAACATAAAGCACTTAGAGAAATCGCTTAAAATGCAGCCAGAAGCAAGCTGAGATTTAAGTTGCCATAAAAATGAAAATGTTTCTCCGTTGTCAGTACTTCTTTTTCATCCCATAAATACAGTAAGTACAGGAATTTGTCTTTGGCAAGTGCAGAAAATCTGTATGGTGTGAAGAGAATGGACGACAGCCGGACTGAAACTCCCTGGGTTTGCTGTAACTGAGCTATTCTGTTTCCTCTTTGGAAATTATGACCATCTTCCCACCCACACTCTCTAAACGTTCTACATGTGCCTGAAACACAAGCCAAACACAGGCCGAATACAGCGGGAATGGGCACATCTGTGTGGCTGGCAGTGAAAGTTCGCAGCCTCAATTTCATGCCATTTCCAGAGAGCGACCAAAAACACTCTTTCTTTCAGAATCTTCTAGAAGAACGGCAAATGCGAGAACGTTTCTTTACAGCCTGGGATCCCACATGACCAGGGTTTCATGCACTTGCCCTGAAATCGATCATATTTTTGTTCAACTCCAGTATCAGATTGTTTTTTCCTGTTTTTCCATCTGGACAGAGTAATGAGGTCATGGCACACCAGATCTCAGGCGATGACATAGTGTTATTCTCTTCTGTATCTGGGGAGACTGGTAAATGCCTCCTGAATTTAGCACAGAAAAAGGGATTTGAAGGTTTGAGATGAAACCGTGGCACGTCTCACATGTGAACTCAACGCTCCTCTCTAGAAAGATCCAACCAGAATAGCCGGAGAAAAGCGGCCCAGAGCTCAGAGAGACGCTGAAAACACTTGGTGTGTGTGTGTGTGTGTGTGTCAATGGAGGAGGAAGGGAGCAATCGCTTGGTTTGCAATGCATGTTACTAAGAACAACACCTGACTCAACTGACTTCAGATCAGACAACTCAGACAGCTTATGTGCACTTATGTCTCAAGGGACAGATTTCAACTTTTGATTTTTGTTATATAAAGGTCACACTAAAACTTTTTAGCATGCATTTATTATTTATTTTTGCTGTTTCAAAATGCGTTCATTTTGTTTTACCAAACCCAGACATTGAATCTTAAACTGCAAATCCATTAAAAAAACCCAAGGAGAAATAAGCAAAAAAAACATTTCAATATTTATTATGTGAATATATATATATTGATTAAATATCAATATTGAATCGATTAATCGAGACTAAATGCATCTAAAATATATGATATATTTACACATATTAAATATATAGGATATATATATATATATATATATATTTACATAATAAATATTGAAATTATTTTATATATATGAGTGCTGTCAAAACGATTAATCGCATCTAACAAAGTTTGTATATATATATATATATATATATATATATATACACACCACACATATATTAGACCTATATATAATTTCAAACTTTTATTTTAGATGCGATTAATCATGATTAAACAATTTGACAGCACTAACACACACACACACACACGTATATATATTAGTGCTGTCAAATCGATTAATCATGATTAATCGCATCTAGCATAAAAGTTGGAAAATATATGTGATATAATCCGTAATAATGTCTGAGTAAATATTAAAATATGTGACTGAGAACAAGAAGAATAATTAAGATAAATATCCCTTGTGAACCACATTTTTACTGTGCATCATTTCCAGTCCAGCTATAATTGAGTGTATTACATTAAATACTATGCTCGATTTGTTTTTAAATGTCAGTTCCATCACCGCCAAAAATAATGAATGCTTTAAACAGGTTTCCTCAACACACCCCTGTCTGCCATTGGTCAGGCAAACAGACTCACACTATTGGTCCAGCAAGTGCTGTTGTCTGACTGGTTAAACAAACAGAGAGAGAGAGAGAGAGAGAGAAAGTACTCACGCTTTTCATGGGAAAAGAACCAAGAAATGGTTTACGTACGTGTGTCTGTGCATTTTAAGCTATAGGAGAAAGCATTTTAGCATTTTTAAAATTACACATTTCAACTTTCGATTTGAAAAAAGCTGATAAATGTGTCTTATTGACTGTCACACATTTAGTCCCAGTCAGATCAGGCTGGAGGGACACATGCCAGTACATCAGATGCATTTAATCTGGCTTAGTGAGGTTTGTAAACCAGACAGAAATCACAGTCAGGCACAGAGGCAGAACATATGAACCCCTGCAGCCCAATATCAACACACACACACACACACACACACACAATAATCTCTCTGTCTTTCAGCTGTAAATATCAACTTACTGAAGTAAACAATTATGCAGAACACCCTCACATAGCACTACACTAACTTAAACACCAACAAAGTGTATAGACCGTATGCTAGAGAAACTTCTGTTTTTTGTTTGTGTTTGAACTTCTGTTTTTGCTGTATATTTCTATGGCATTGCTGTCGAAGAGTAATTAGCTGGTAACATTATTTATTGCAGAGTTAACGAAAGTTATCAAGCGGATGTCATAACTAATGGAAGATTTTAAAACAAGTCATTCATTTATACATTCGTAAGATCTTACCTTCATGCTGTGGAAATACAAACCGGTAGACAGAACACAACAAGATCGCTGAAAGGGGGCGGGCCAGAGCCATAGAGAGAAAGAGTTGCGACCACTGATCTATATAGAATGACATTATATAGATCAGTGGTTGCGACACGCTTTGATGTCGCCGCGACGGCTGTCACGTGGTTCATGTAAGCCCCAATAGTTCCAAAACATACGCGGCTGTCATGCTCTTCTATGGACAGACAGCAGCGATTGGATTATTAAACGGTAAATATAAAATAAAACACACACCCAAGTACTTTTTAAGCTGTTATTGCATTTTGTTAATGTCAGTTTTGCATTTGGAGAGGCAGGGTGACAACTTAGATAAGTTTTAGGCTATTTTTTTGAAAGGAAAAGCTTAGTGTTCATGTTCGCATGGGTAGTAATAGCACTGGCTTTAGCGGCTCTAACTTAACTTTTCCATGTCATTCATCTGATGATGGACGTCTCATGATATTTATTTTAGCACAACTGGGCTGTATTAGGCTATTGATTCCTGTGATCTTGCTTATAAATTCCGATTCAGCCATTAGCTTAACGTTACCTTCATGATCACGCAAAGAGGTCTGCAGTGCGTTCAGAACTCCAACCAACACAAAATATAAATAATTACGCTGTGCATGTACAAATGAATGATTTAGGAGGGAAATAGACTGCTCCCATAACGTAGAAAGCAACGACTATATACAGCAATGTTCGGTAAATATTCAACCGAAAAATATTCTTCATAAAATTAAACCGGAGAGATAGTTAATGAGTGAATTAACTATGTTCCTAAATACATATAAGCACATGCATAACCCTCCCTAACCCATTTAAATAAATTAATTGTGTGTGTGTATATAATATTATATAGGTTATATATATATACATATAAAATATTATTAAAAATATTATATATTATATACATCAGGTTACCAGTTAGCTAACGTTAGTGAAGTGTTGGTCACGTAAGCTATCGCTGCAATTAACCTATTATCTTCCAATAAACATTTACTAAAACGGTCTACATAAAATATAACTACAGACTAGATTCACGAGAGGTCGGCTAATGTGTGTAAAAGTAAAAAAAATACAGTAATTTCATTAATTTACCAGCGAACGTACTTCTGAAGCACTGAAAATGAATGGTGTTCAATGCTGGAACTATCAGTGTTTGGAACTATCGGCCGCTCCACGACACGCGTTACTTCCGCATTCAAAAGTTCCTATGGCGGTCTATGGGAGTGTCGCAACTCTCTCTCTCTATGGCTCTGGGCGGGGCTACAGAAGATATAGCCACCAATCAGGGGCAAGTTAGTCATGCAATTTTTTTCTTTAAGACTGTTCATTGCTAGTTCTTAAAGGAATAGTTCACTCAAAAATGAAATATGTGTCATCATCTACAGGTTTACTTTTCTAAACCTGTATGAATTTCTTTCTTCTGTTGAACAGAAAAGAAGATATTTTGAAGAATGTCGGTAATCAAACAGTTGACGGTAGTCATAGTATTTTTTTATTTTTTATGCTACTATGGAAGTCAATGTCTTTTGTCAATTATTTGATTACCAACATTATTCAAAACATCTTTATTTGTGATCTTGAAATTTTTGTGTGAACTATCCCTTTAAGACACAGTCTTAACAAAATGGCGATATTTATGCAACTGACCCCAGAACACCTTAGCGACTACATAACAATTTCTCATTTTCTTCAGAACTAGTTTCCGCATAAAGTAGAGCAGTGAACACCTCTGAAACACACGAAGTGCAGTGTAGACACAATGAGAATGTTTACCTTAATGCTTCCTGGCTTTAATTATTTTAAGTGAGCACCCCATGCTGCTTCAGGAGGCCAAATCTGCCAGTAATTGTATGTTTTAAAGCACTGTAATCCCAGAATCCTCTCTGTCCTGTCTGTGCAGGCATGTCACTCCACTGGAATAATATGAATAGAGATAAACTCTAAACTGACAACCACACAATTTTTCAGAAATGCAGCAACACTGCATCTGAATGTGATTGACTCTTCCGGTATAGTTTTACTAAAGATCATCATGTTCTTCATTAAGGGCTATTTTCATGCTCTCAAATAAATCTGCTGACATTAAAACACACATGCTTGCGTAACATGAACAGTATATCTTCACTTTAGACATACTGTTAGCAACATTGTTTTACTTCTTGCCAAATTAATATTCTGTCATCATTTACTCGTCCTCATGTTGTTTGTTCTAAAATCGTGTGATTTATGTGGAAAGCAAAAGAAGATGTTTAGCAGAATGTCCAGGCTGCTCTATTGCATGATGAACGTGAATGGTTTTACGACTCAGCACACGTCGTGCTATAGTTCTGATGTCAAGCATTATTAGTTCTTGTGAGTGTGACACAACTTTCTTGCTTGTTTTCGATTGAATGAGATTTTGGAGCTGCAATTTAAGATTTCCTCACAGAGTTTTATGGTTGTCATTATTTTGAAGTTGAAGATTTGTAGTCCAACATCTGGCAATGTTTTAAATAAATAAATAATATATATAATAAGCAATCACTGAGTTTTCTTAATAAGTATGATCATGCTATTCATATTTTTTTTTCTTCAGTTTTGCATGTTGTTTACTTGCAGATAAATGAGTGTCCAAACACTAATAAATAAACAATAATAAATAAATAAATGATGCAATTTATTTAAAAAATAAAATGATTAAAAATATTTTAAAAAAAAACAATATTGGCCCTAAAATGTAAAAATGCTATAAAAAAATATCTGAATTGTAAAATATACTTTTTTTGCAAAGCCTAACAATTTTATAGAAACGTAATAAAACCTTTTAAAAAAGTAAATTATCATACTATTCTTTTTACAAATATGAATATAAAAACAACCAAGCCACAAAAACTTCTAATCCCAGACATAAATAAATAAACAAACAAACAAATATTAATTATAAAAATCAAGATAAAAACTTCTAATTTAGTTTTAATACAGAAAGAGACATCCAGATGACTGTAATGAACGTATCGTCCAGTTCTTTTGCTTCTTTCATCTTCTTCAGTGCATTCAGTCTTCACATGAACATTCACACAGCAGATCTGGGATCAGATTTCTCTGCTGTTTCGAACATTCTTCCTCTTTAAACCCCCAAACCTCGTGAGCGAGCTCAGACTGGTGTTGAGGCTGACATCTGGAGCGTCCTCTGACCAGCAGGAGTCAGCGTAATCTCTCCAAGCTCAGTGACTCGAGAGCGGGGCCCGCCGCAGATCTCGCCCCCGGGGCCCCGGTGGTCTGGCGCTGCCAGTAAAGAGGAGGAGGAGGAGAAGAGGAGAAGGAGAAGAGGAGGGGGCAGAGGACGCTGCCACGTTTGCATGACGGCCCGGCACATGCAGTTCACACCGGCCCATGAAACCCTTTACTCAGCGTGGCTTAGCAGTTTCAGCATTACACTCACCGTATTATTCATCAAGCATCTGAGCCAGTTTATTTGTCTTAGCATCAGACATACAATGACTTCAATATGGCTCTTCTGTGATGTGTATGATTTTAATTTCTAGATTAAAATTCATTTAGATATTTTTATTATGTACTTTTTAATTTAGGCTCATAAAGTAAAATATAAATGTCAGGGTGATACAATTGTTCTGACATCATAATGCAGAAAAATTGCACATTAAAAGAATGAAATTCTTGAAAAGCAAACATTATTGAGTAGCATAATATTTTATTAATTCTTATAAAAAATTTAAATGATTAATATTTCTTAGCTTTGTTCAAATATTTATACTGAAACATATATGTAATGTTATATATAATAATATATCATATTTATTTATATCAAAGTCATGTGGACCACATGGAGACACAGGCAAAACAAATAATTTCTTGTAATATAGTATAAATGCAAGTATATATACACACACACACACACAAACATATGGAATTTATGATAAGCCAACTGAGACTTTGCAAATTAAGTAATTTATGATATTTGTAAAAATAATAATAATACTAATATATCACACACATATATATATATATAAATAATAATTGAAAAGTATGTTTAAAACCTGAAAATATTAATATGTTTACATTTTTTTTAACTTTCATTAAAAACTGCTTCAAACGTTTTAAAAATATATATATGAAACCAACGTGGAGAAACATGCAAAAAAATAAATTAAAGAGGAAATTGAATAATTAAGGCAAGGCAAGATTAGTTGAGAAAATGCCATGTGATGTTATTTTTTTATTATTATGATATTTAAAAGAAACATTTAATATAAACATTACTTATAACTATATTAAAACGATATATAAACCTTTATGAAAATATTAAGATGTATATATTTGATGGTTACACTACATGCCATTTTTACAGTTATTTAGTATAAATGTTTTTCAAAAACATAGATTTACTAATTATTTGGCACACTTATCTTAAACCAGTTTGTCCTTTTCTTTATCTCAGACACTTTTTGTGTTATCTACATTTAAAAAAAAGCATCATGAGTTTTACTAATGCCATTAAATAACACATTAAATAAATGAAATTAGTCTTTTTTGAATTATTAAAGAAGATACCTTTTGGGCCAAGACTTCCAGTGTTGCTTTTATTGAGCAATTATTTACAGGAAAACGTATCTAGCTTGTATCTAAATATTTCCACATATAGATCACAAAACAGCCAGACATTATGCAAATGTGTCTATGCCTTGGCTTCCTGCAGGGTTTATCATGTCAAGTCTTGATTACAGTGTGTGTTCAGTGCAGAAAGTCTGGTCAGACTACACTCATGTCGAAGGCCTATACTTGTCTTCTGCGCTCAGTCTGTCCTCACAAATTGCTTTGGCTAACCGAGAAACATCTGTGTGTGTGTGTGTGTGTGTGTGTGTGTGTGTGTGTTACCTTGGAGACAAGGGCATCCAAATAGTAGGAATAAGGAGCGCAGGAGAAGCCTCGGTGAGGGAAGTTCAGATGGGGTTGCAATGTGAGAACGGCTCCAAAAAGCCTGACAATCAGCACATTCCACTGGCCCGGGGTTTTTGAGCAGAAAATATCACCCAGTGTCGGTGGACGCGGTCAGGCTGTGCATAAACAAAGACAGGGGGGATTTACAGTTCGGGCTGTTGTGTGTGACCACAGATGCAGGAGAGGAGAGAGAGTGTGTCCCCTATTCTGGCGTGTGTGTGTTCACGACAACGATATGCGCAAAATGGAGACGTTTACCTTTTAGTTTTCCGCGTCAAAATGATCCCCATTCACACGGATCCGCGAAAACGACTAAAGTAAAAAGCTGTAACTTATTTGCTGCCAGGCCATTATGGCGATGAAACAGCTAGAATACACTTTAGATTGAACTCGTAATACGCATGTGCGTGACGTCATCGTCTTCAGCGATTCGCGTTTTTGTTGTTTACACAGTTTTTCAGGCACCCAAAAACGCCGTTGTCGTGTAAATGAGCGGCCAAAACGCAATTTTTTAAAACGTTTTTAGTTGAAACCGCCGGTGTTGAAGTTGTGTAAACAGCCAACAGGCCTCTGATTCGGCAAATGGAAAAAAATAACTGCTTCCTATTGTGTGTTTAGTGAAACATTTAAAGCTCATATTCTCTGTGGTCCTGTTTTCAATGGCTGTGCTATCCTTCAGTTTTCCTTTTCAAATAACGAGTATTTAATTGTTTCCAGTTTTGCATCAAGGGCAAAGCTTCAGTGTAACATACAGAGCTCATAAATCACTGGACTTATGACGCACCATTAGGATTTCAAGAAATGTGTGTGAATGGCTTGATGTTTGTTGCAATGCCAAAACCTCAAAGCCTTTATCAGACACGCTAAAGACATGCAGAAAGAACAAACTTTCACACATATTATCTTATTCAGCATATGAGAGGTGAAAAAGGATTGGCACAGCTGTTCCTGTAATGGGGCTTTTTATCAACATTGTCTATATGGTCACAAAATTGATTTAGTCCTTCAAATCAAAGTCATATCGTCCAGCCAATATAGAGTGTGTATATATATATATATATATATATATATATATATATATATATAATAGCAGTCCTCTGTTTTCCTCTCTCACAGTCAGTAAGTGCCTGTTTTCTGTATAGTCATTCCTTGTTCTCTCATTCTTCATCCTTAAATCCGGCTGTTCTCCCACCTGTGCCGTCTGAGACCCCGTCTGCCTACACCGCACATGTGATGTGCTCCACCTCATTCCTAGTGTTCCCATAATTCCACAGCTGAAAATACCTCCCATTGTTCACCCTCTTCCTATAGTGGGTTGACTTCCCTCAGTTCTTCATGTGTAGTAGCAGATTGATGTCTCCACCATCTGCCCTTATGATATATCTATTTCATTTAGTTTAAGTTCAAGTACTAAAATAACTAAAACAAAATAAACTAAAAGTAGCAAAAACTTCATTTAAAACTAGTGGCCATAAGTCATGTCTGGTCAAGGAAAATGGACATTTTCACCCTTTATTCAAATAGGCCTATTATTAAAACTTTTATAGTTTTAATAAAAACTTTTTGCGTAGTTGTGTAACACAATGAAACATGACAAATTGTGTGGACAATTTCTGGCTGTCATACAAAGAAATTATGAACACATGCAAAAGCAAGAGAGAACCAACCAAATATTAATAAGTTATTATGGTGTTGTCAGTGTAGGCTTTTTCCTGTCAGCTTTTTGTTTTTTTTTTCTATGCGTTATTGTTTTGCATTGTAAAATAAAACCTGTAATTGTAGTTGACCTTTTTTGCCAATTTTTTCCCCAGATAAATACCTTAACCACGTTAAGTCTTTTGTTCCTCATATTTAACATACGTATATAAAAATATATAAAATGAATGAAAATATATAAAACTACCAAAAAATAAAAAGCACACAACAAAATTACTTTACAATTTCAAAATGAAAATATAAAAATAATATCTAATTCAAAATATTAACAAAAACTATAATAGTAATAATGAAATAACATTGGTCAAATGGTTTATTTTTCCACACTTCTTTTGTTTTAAAAAGAAAAGTTACAGTACTGTTTATAATATTCACATTTTATTGTCACATTAAACTATGTTTAAAAAACATTCATTAAATTCATATTTTGGAAAGTATTAATGAGAATCAAGTATAAGTGAGATTTGCTGTTGGTTTGACCTGCTTTTTTTTTGTATAAATTGAATGTTTTAACATTTTATAAATTACAAAATGAATCGTATAAAATACAGTTAGGGCCAATTTCATCCCAGCATAAAACAGACAGATTTTTAACATGATAAAAGACAGACACCTTCAATATATCCAAAAAATGTGTTCAGGTTACTTCATATTACCAACTCCTGTTTCTCCCATTATATATGTTTCCATCAAGGAAAAACCTTATTTCATTAACATTAACCCTTAGCTCACTTTTCATTTCCCATGGGTTATTATCTAAAAGCCACAAGAACAAGATTTACAGACCTTGCTGGGAGACCCACAGTAGATCCTACAGGGGTCAGTGAGAGGTTTATATACTCTATTACTGTACACTTGCTAGTACCAGGATGAAGCCCCTTTTACATTCAGAAGCCTAAATTCTTCATGGCACAGATTCAACAAAGATGCTGGAATCAGAGATTTTGCTCCATATTGTCATGAAAGCATCACGTTTTTTTTTTTTTTTGGCACACTTTGGGCCTCTTATTACCAATTGAGCATCATTTAAACACCACAGCCGTCCTGAGTATTGTTGCTGATCATGTCCATCCCTTTATGATCACGGTCTTCTAGATGGATACTTCCAGCAGGATAACACACCCTGTCACAAAGCTCAGATCATCTCAAACTGATTTCTTCATCATGACGACCCCCACAGTCACCAGATTTTTTAATCTCTCCTCATTCTTTGTTCTGGTTCCCTCACAGTCCCTCCTGATAGGGCCATTATGGGAGGGTCTTTGTCTTTCTCAAGCCCTGTTCACACCGCCAGCGACTTTGTCGCTGTATGTCGACTGTGCGTTCACACTACACGCGAAGTCGCCAGTCGCTGGCGATGAGGTCGCTAGTGGGCGTTCCCACTACTGGTTGACTAGTATGACATCCAAAAGACAGCATCACTGCAGGCCTAGGGGCTGAGGAGAAGGATCACGTGCGCTCCACTCCTATTGGTTGTCGCTTGCGAAAATCGCTCTTCATTTGCATAAAGTAAAAAAATTCTCAACTTTGTCGCGTCGCCAGACACGCCCCATCTAGTCGCCAACGGTCGCTGTCGCGCGTGTCGCCGGAAGTCGCCCGCTCACCATTGAAATGAATGGTATCGCGTCGCTTGGTCGCGTGTAGTGTGAAGCCCCGTTTACACTACACGCGACTTTGTCGCTGCAAGTCGCCAGTCGCTGGCGATGAGGTCGCTAGTGGGCGTTCCCACTACTGGTTGACTAGTATGACATCCAAAAGACAGCGAATCAGCTTTCTTGCCGCTAAAAAACACAATTTCTGGAGGGAAAATACTAAATATAAATATACTCCATACATAAAAACGTCTGTAGTGAAGCATGAAGATGAACGAGACACAGAAGTCGATTTTTCTCGTTGTGGCCGTTTATCTACGGCATAAGCGCAAACGCCCGGTCTATCTGGGTTCACGAGACCATTCGAGTACCACCGGCTGGTGCAGGAACTGCGGCTGGATGAAGTCCGGTTCCAGCAGTACTTCAGGGGCTGAGGAGAAGGATCACGTGCGCTCCACTCCAATTGGTTGTCGCTCGCGAAAATCGCTCTTCATTTGCATAAAGTTAAAAATTTCTCAACTTTGTCGCGTCGCCAGACTAGTTGCCAACGGTCGCTGTCGCGCGTGTCGCTGGAAGTCGCCCGCTCACCATTGAAATGAATGGTATCGCGTCGCTTGGTTGCGTGTAGTGTGAACGGGGCTTGACGGTAGAGATCCACTTTTGCGACACGACTGTAGGTGTCGCGACCATAGACATAATAAATACATAGACGCCCTATTGGCCGCTTTGGAACGTTGCTGCGATACGTCAACGGGTCCGCCATTTTGCGGAGGGCAAGACTGCACTGTAATCAAATGTAAGTAAACGGGTGAGCTGCGTTTTTTCTGGATAAAAACAAACTGTTTTTACATTTATCAACCGATTTCAGTGGTTTGTATGTGGTGTACAAAAAGTTCCATCTCTAGTTATTTAAAATCTCGATAGTTAGACTTGTAAAATATTTTTTTTAAAATAAAGAATGGTCAAAGCTCAGGCTTGTCATGTATTTGGCTTTTTATTCTTGGATAAGAATGGTGAAGACCCCCATACTGAGATATAAGTTTTCTTATTGTGGAAAAAGTGTGATTTTCTGTGATTGACCAGATTTTAGCAATAACAAAGATAACTGATGGATCCTTTATGATAATACATATGTTATGGTACAACTATAGTGCAATGCAAATAGTAAATATTACAAAGTGAGAAGTAATAGTAAATAGTCAATAAAATAAACAAATCGTATACAGCAAATAAAATAGTAATGAATAGTATAATTATACAATATCATAAGTACAATAATACAATCATAAAAATATTGATAATAGCATGTTTATTAATAATACTATAGCAATAGAATAAGAAATATCAATTACAGAATATACACAATGAAAAAATAAGTTAAATAGTGACTTTAATATTTAACTCTTTTTTGTTAAATTTCAGTTTTATTGATCAGTAATAGCCATTATAACAGAAGTAGCTTCAGTCAAACATACAGCAGGATACAACGTTAAAATAGCCTAAATATAAAGTTATGAAACTTCACTTTGCCCTCAGCCAAAACAATTTACCAGGGAACCATTTATAGATTAATGAGACCAAAGATCGCCCGTTAGATATACACAAGACGAATTATATCTCATGTTTAACCACTAGACTACAGACATCCGAGTCAGCGGCAAAACTTCAGAAGCACTGGCCGAGGGACGGCTGTTCCAGGCGGGGTAGACGAGCGCTGAGCCCCGGTGAAAGCATCTTACAACTCCGAAAGCGTCAGATCAAATTTTTAAATAGTTGCTATCTTTATAAACAAACCACATATTTGAGCTTTAAACAACTACATTGTCGACTGAAAAACTATTAAAACTACATTTCGTGACACAATAACAGTAGTATTTTTAAATGTATCCTCTGAACGTTACTATTACTAATTAAATCATGACCAAATACGACCAAAAACAAACGCTCAGTCTTGCTTGTGAAAGGTAATTCCTCGAAAGCTGTTTTCAATTGTGTGGCGATGTGTACAGCCCCAAGCAGGGCACAAAACAGGCATTTTTCTCAATTCCAGGTATGAGAGGTATGGGAAAGTTGCCATCCCCAATATGGCGGCGCCGTTGACGTGCGCTGCAGCGGCCAATAGGGCGTCTATGTATTTATTATGTCTATGGTCGCTACGCCTCCCCACATTTGTACTTTGATGGGCGTTCCTCAAGTTTACCGCTATGGGTGTGGTTTTGAGCCAGCGGCCAGTCTAGAACAGAGGACCTGCGAGAGACTTCCCCCCATCCAGCCCCGTCTACATACATAGACAGTAAAAGAAATGGACACAGCGACCCCATAGACTTCAACGGAGAAAAGTGAAGTCAATTAGAAGCACTCACTTCCTGATTGCCAAGCGCACTGCGCATGCTCAAACTGAGCTTGAAGACGTAGATGTGACGTGAGCAACTTGTACGTCTTCTAGTAGCTGTGCCAAGAGGAATCTGAATCATTCCCTTCCAAATCTTGCAAAGCCGGAGATCGTGAGTATTAGCTGTCCATGAGCTAGCAGCAGGAGCAACTTTATGACACTCTATGGGCTTCTCCCTTGACTTTATGCCTCCACGTCCCCCCGATTGTGACTGAGCTTCTCCTCCTGTCTATACGGTAATTTCTCTACTGTGCGACAGAGAGTCGCGTGTTATGACGCAATCGTTAGCCTATTTTTACAAAAACGGCTTCTACGGGGCCATAACGGAAGATACAAGGTAATGGAGCCTTTTATACATTGTCGTGTTTCTTTAGAAATAAACAATGGACAAATGGAGTCTTTAAACGCCTCAGATGTAAAGTTATTCGCTGTCAAAGTGACGTAAAAATGAATGGGAGTCAATGGGATGCTAACAGCAGGTGAAGGCTTGTTAGCCAATGGCGGCCCCCGGGGAGACTTCAGTTTCCGGCTGGTGGATAACCCCCTTGTCTACATAGCGTGATTTTTTTTCCCAAACCACTTCAGCGGAAATCCCGCCCTGCAGCTGATTGTAAAGTTTTCATTGGTCATGTCAATCACTGTACAGATTGCCTACACCAAACACTGATCCCTAAACCTACCCGTCACTGTAACCTAAACCAATGAAATCGGTTGCAGGGCGGGATTTCCGCTGAAGTGGTTTGGGAGAAAAAAATCACGCGGATCGGATCATGTCGCTTTGTCGCTGGCGGTGTGAACGGGGCTTCAGGTGTGAAACACATCAATATTCGTGATGATTCACGCCTCCTAGCATAGAGCTTTCTTACACAAGACATGTCTTACAAATTTTAAATCAATATATTATTATGTGAATGAGTGGGCAGGATGATTTTCACACCGTTTTGAAACAAAAACTCTAGGCTACGTGATACGTGAATTTTCAAAAGTCTTGTGAACAAATAGTCAAGTATGGGTTTCATGGCCTTATTTCAGTGACTAAAATATTTATTTTTTTCATAAACCACCACGCATCTTCATACAACTTCATCAAAGTCACTGAACTGAGCAGTTAGCATTACAAAAGCAAACTATTTCCAAAGGCCACCAAAGCAGCTTTAGGTGCTTAATTCAATCCTAAAGAGGGTCTTGTGAGCCGTTACACGTCACTTTTTACACGTAGACCAACCAATAACCAGAGAAATGCAGTAAAAGCTTGAAAGTCGACCTTTATTAATACTGTGAAAAAAGTAAACTTTATGAGCCTTTCAATAGATGCATCAGTATTGTTGTTAATACACTTATCACATCATAACACAATATAATTGTGATTTATAATTCTGGTATCAACTTTTTTGTGTGGAATAGTACAGATCACAATGTTTCAAATGATTGCCATAAGCAAATAAAACAACACAAATCCAAACAAAAGCACAAACCTATAGCATCAGACTGCAGTTGTCGGCATCACTAGCTTCGGTTTGGACCGCATTATATCTAATATGAAGAACCGACGAGGGTGAGGTGAAAGTCTTAGCTTGTTCACAGCTGAACAATGTTTCACTTTTAAGGACAAAAAGGGGAAAACAAAATTCATGCACCAATCTTTCCATTAAACCAAAAGTATAAACAGTGCTACTGTATCATACTTGAATGACGTAAAAAAGAAAGGTAATTAAAAAACAATGAAACACACAGAAGGCACTGGCTGTTATCTGAGGCAAAGTGATTTTTTTCCGTTTTAATATTTTTTTGGTTTCATGCACAGTGTCCTGCTTGTAACAGAGGACACCTTGTCATATTCAAGTACCTTCCTTCAGGCATGGGGGTAATAAATTAAATGCTGTGAACTGCCCTGCAGTTGCAATATGTTTGACGATGAAATGCAAATGAAAACATGATGAATATCAACATACGTACAGTACAGCTGCGGAATACAGAAAACATGACAAGAACTGACCTGACTTTGCATTCGCTTAGAGCTCCAACCTTTACAATGAACAAACTCGAAACCTGCCAAGAACATGCCTGATCACACAGGAAAAAAAGAAAATGTATTTGTTTGCTTAGAGAAAAAGAAGCCTGTCTTTAGGACCATTTAGGATGCCGCCCTATTCTCATTACTGTAATGAAAACAAATAATAATAAAATAAATAAAAATACTCTATTCCATTTAGTATTTATACAAAATTGTAATATTTGTTGTGCTTGCTTTAATTTATTAGCCTGGTTCTACGGAAGTGCGTAGGAGGGCGGAGCCAGGCTATTAATTTATGCCGATATAAATAAAAAGCCTTTATTACATAGAAATTATAGTGCCTCGCACACCTGAATCATTAGGTGTCTCTAATATAAACTTAATATAAACGGAAACTTGCAACATTGCTAATAAAATGTACTAATGATGCAAGTTTAAGTTTTTTTTGCGGGATTCATACTTTTTTTTATTACGCAACATTACATAACCTTATTGTATATTGCACTACGATGCTGATAAGATCACCACTGGAAATAATGTCACTTAATATTTTTATTATTATTAATTTACAAAAAACTAATCTTGATGCATTATGGTAATGAGAATTGTGGGGTGATATGTGCTTAATTGTGATGAAAATAATGTTACAATGCAAAAAAAAAAAATCTTAATGGTAGAGCTGCACGATTCTGAACAGACAATTAAACAAAATAACATGTACTCTACTAGAGGTTCTGACTAATGTTAATTGCTGCAGTCTATTTAAAATGTTTAATAAAAAAAATGGGTTGAATGAATGATTCAATGACTCACTCATAAACTTGTTTCATTACTGGATGAATCAGCATTTTTGTTTTGTTTACAAATCTCTTGAATGAATGATTCAATGACAAATACATTTTTTAACAGTCATTTGTCGCCACCTACTGGTGTAACAATGTAATCATCGTAATCGCTGCTCTCTCAGCGGCAGCGCGGACACAGGTTTGAATCTTCCAGTGTGATTTTGTCAAAGGTTTAATATTTGTTACGTTGTGATTTAGGAATGAGATCGTGTGGGTGTTTGAATCGAGATCACAATCTTGTACATTAATCATGCAGCTCTGCCTAATGGTCCTTAAAATAGGTTTCATTTCCTTTACGCAAAAAATGAAAAAATTGGGTTGAAATGTGACCTGTGGCCAGTTGCATAAACTTAGCCACTATAAGACTGTCTTAAAAAACTAGTCTGACCAACTAGCAGTTTTTCAATGAGAAAATCAGTCTTATTCTTCAGATTCAAATTAGTCTTAAAGAAAAACAATGAGATGACTAACATGTAAGAAGACGTCTAACAAGTAGCATTTGATGCAACCGGCCACAGGACATGTTTTCATGAGATTAAACCCAGATAAAGATCTGGAATAGAGTTGAAAACATACTTGTTATCCAACTTTTGCACCTTCAAGAATCAGTCAAAATTCCAGCAACCGAGTGATTTGAGACAAATCCTGCACACCAGTTTTACCTAAACCAAAGATCTCGTGACACACTAATGCCGGGTTCAGACTACACAATGTGTTTTGTCTGTTACGATGCGTCTGATAAATGACTTTGCAGGCAGTGACGGGAAGCACACGTTCAATCATCGTTTACCGTCTTTAACGATGTGAGTGATGTCATCAAGGCGGCAGAACTAGTGATTTACTTCACAAGAGCGTAAACAAACAGGGACTGTGGAGGACCAAACTCATTTAAACATGTTAGTCTTTCTGTCAGGATGTTGCGGACTCAGCATCAGTTCTCATCCACTTTGACACTATTGGAGATGAAATGTTTAAAGGGATAGTTCACTTTGAAATTAATTTTTGGTATGTTTTAGCTTACCTCAAGGGCATCCAAGATGTAGGTGTCTTTGTTTCCGCAGAAGTTTCAATTTCTTGTCTGTCAGTCATATAATGCAGGTCTATGGTCACCACCTCAAAGAGCATGCACAGAGAAGTCCAAATTAAACATGATTTAATGACTCGTAAATGTAAGTACACATTGATGGCCTAAGACACGAAACGAGCAGTTTGTGTGAGAAAACCAACAGTATTTATATCGTTTTTGGCCCTGTCCCAAATGGCACCCTAAGCACTCGCGGTCTTCCACTGAGTCCGCACTTTCTTGACGTAACGCCGCTTTGACTGTCGGGAAGAAGTCTGCTGCGGTAACACTTCCGAAATCTCTGTGTAAACAATGAGTGACGTACACGCGCGAGAGATCACTTCCGGCGCTTTCCGGAAAAGACCGAAGCGCCGGCGCCCTCAGATCACTTGGACGTGGCTGTGTTTACAAGAGGTAAAAACGATATAAATACTGTTGGTTTTCTCACACAAACCGCTCGTTTCGTGTCTTAGGCCATCAATGTGTACTTACATTTACGAGTCATTAAATCATGTTTAATTTGGACTTCTCTGGTCATGCTCTTTGAGGTGGTGACCATAGACCTGCATTATATGACTGACAGACAAGAACGGTTTGACCTAAAAATATAAAAATTGAAACTAATGCGGAAACAAAGACACCTACATCTTGGATGCCCTTGAGGTAAGCTAAAACATAATCAAAAATTAATTTCAAAGTGAACTATCCCTTTAATTCTCGCGGACCGGGACCCATTTTTGTATACCAATCACCCGTTCATCAAATGGATTGTGCCATTGATATTGTGTAGTCTGAACCAGGAATAAGACATTAATTGCGATACTACAGTAAAAGAAATGCCTTTACACATTCATCACTTGCATTCATCCTACATTTTGACAGGCTATGATATTTCCCTTTGGCCACACGGACTCAGACCTTCGTACAGGGTCAGAGACTCACCTGAGAGAACCTGCAACTCAACAACTGTAAAATCCGTGACTCGACATTAAAAAAATAAAATAACTAATTAAATGGAGAGGCACAGGATGCTGTACAATATAACATAGCATCTAATACTGGTTATTTTGGACATTTTTGGCATGACATGGAAAGCTCATAGGATTCATATGTGCTTTAAACCACTTTGGTTTAACGGGAATAATTACGATGATTCGTCCAGCCTCAATAAAAAAAGGAGCACTTCGGTCACTCTAAAGCTAAAAACGGTTCCTCTTAATCTGCGTATGGAAAACTCACTCAGTAGTTGAATTTTTTGTCACGACTTTTTGCTTTTTTTTTTTTTTTGCTGTCCAGCAACAAACTACACACCACATCCTAATCGAACCTGACCGATAAATACCACGTGCGTTTTTGGGCGAGAGGAGCATTTTGTTTGGCTGTAGGGATGAATTGCACTGGAGGCTGGATCTTTCTCTCATGGTCTGCCGTCGAGGCTGGGTGGGGCCCGTGACGGAGGGGGACAGGGGGGTCCGGGCGGGACTCGGGCGGGTGGGGGACCCGGTGGAGCCGGTGGAGATTGGGTTAGGGGTGGTCCTCTCGGAGGAGGGCTGTTGGGAGGAGAGGACACTGGACTGGGAACCGGCTGATAGTCTGGTGGAGGTGGAGGTGGGCTTTGAGCTCGTGGAGGAGCTTTAGCTGCCGCCGCCGCCTCCTCCTTCACTCGTGTAAAGTTGATACACCGACCCTGAGGAGAGAACAACAAGAGAAACAACGTGAGGTAATCTGCTCTGTTGAAGGTGGCCACTTTCTAATACGCAAGCATTGCTTCGTCCTATTTTCCAGAATGACACCCAGAGTCGTTCTTGCTTTGGCTCTCTGCTCACTCAAGATCTCGCAGGCTGGCTGAAGCGCTGTGAAAACCACAGATGAAATCACCCACAGTTGTAAATTATGCATCATGGAAAGTCCTCTATGACCCCAAAGCCTCTCTCTCTAAAAAAAAACAACAATCTAAAATGAAAACATGCTTTTTTTAAAAACAGAAAAGTCATCTAAATATATATTTAATATGCTTTACATAGATTATATAATTCAATTCAACATGAAATCAGGATTATTATCATTTACAAAAAAAACTTAAAATATTAAAAATATTTCTATTAATTGAAACTAAGCTGAAATAAATCAAATATAAATATTAGTTGAAAATCTAAAATCATTAACAGGAAATAAAAACTAATATGAACTAAAACAGAAAAATAATTCAACTTAAATAGCTATATATATATATATATATATATATATAAATGAAAAAAGCACATGACAAAATTGCTAAAAATGAAACTAAAATTAACATTTGAAAACTAAAAGTATAAAAATAATATATAAAAAACTACTTAATATTTGCATATTTACGTTCTTAAATATTTTAAATCTTACTGTGCTCAAATCAACAGTTCACCACCTTATGTACATTTTAAAATTCTTGACATTATTTATAACGTATTATATTTTAAATAATAATAAAAAATAACATGAAATCAGAATAGAGAACTTTAATTTATCTGTTTAGTGCCTTTTTCTTTCATAATTTATAGTATTATATTTAATACCTACCTACCTATATTTAATATTATTTTCATATATTATATGATAAATAGGATAACTGAAACCAAAGATGAAATCAAAACTTTATTAATAAATATTCCTGGTCCTATTGGGCATTATTCACAACTAATTTACTTTCATAATGTGATGGATAGTATTATATTTATTATATAACGTATGAAAAGAATATTATATGTATATTTAGGTGGATTTCTTTTCTTTTCATATGTACTATAATTAATTCAATTAAAATCAAACATGAAAAAACAAACTATTTTGATTCATTTAATATTTCTGGTCTTACTGTACATGAAAAGTCCACCTAAATATATACATGACATGTCACATGACACCATGACATCAATCAATTTTTGATTTCCTTATTTACTTTAACAATTATTTCTGGTCTTATTGTGTATGAATCTTATGTGCATGTTATTCAAAAGGAGAAAAACTAAATTTTTATTTTATTTTATTTTTGGTTGACATCATCAAGCGGTTATTTATAACCCACCAGTCATATAGAGACGCCTTTTCAACATCCAATCGATTCCTGATGGATAAACTCAACTGTTCGGTTTCATTATACGTCACATTATGAAAGTAAAATGAGTTGACCTCAACGTCAAATCTTATTTAAGGCTGCATAATGACAGGTGAAGTAGGTGTTTTGAAGGATGTTTGTTGTAATAGTCCTTCCCTCATGGCAAAGCAGAGGAAAATGACCTCCTGACACAACTGCAATTATAGCGGGGTCATAAAGCAGTCTGAAGTCAGTCTCGTAGATGTTTGATGTGGCCGTTTTATTCATGACCTCATCCTCAAACCTCCACCAGAGCGAGGGCTGTGCAAAACTGAAAGGCAAACTTCAAGGTTTCACGTCAGAGCTGCTGGGACAGCCAGTGGAAAGCTGATCCCTGTGCATTATGGGATTGAAGACAGAGGCATGAGGAAGAGAGCTTAACCAGGGTACAAATGAGAAAAACAGACCGAGGAGAGATAATGATACACTATAGACGTCAGACAAACATATGCACACATACTCCGAAACCAACCAAAAGAATTCAATCGAAACAACATTAAACCTTGTTTCCACACTAGGTAAAGCCAAAACCTGTGAGGAAAGCACAGAAAGATGAAAAGCGACAGGAATATGCTTGTTTAAGAAAGAGAAAGATTGCATTAGGCGAGGGGGCGAGACTCGTAAAAGCATTGCCATGACCTTGTTTTCAACTTATGGCGGTGGAGCGAGTTCTTCATGCACAGTACAGGCACTGCTGGACGCATTTTATGTCCTCTTAATGCAATTGTAGACAGGAAATGACGCCCGTTTCATTTGTTTTCCATACTCCGAAAGAACGAGAGAGAAAAGAGTCAGTCTGGGCATTTTTCAGCACTCTCGTCACAAACCGCAGAGCAGCGGAGAGACCCAACGCCATTACAGGACGAGGAGGTGAAAACCATTCCTCTGCATCATGCAAGCGTTCGCTCGGGGCTATTAAAACCAGTCGGGTCAAAAGCTTGACAAGAACCATTCTATGCACAGTTCCTCAGTTACTGTAGCAGCTACAGCTTGTAAACGATGTCATGTAACTTCACATTTACCTCAGAAAAGCTAGTCACGATGGAAACATTTACCGACCCATAATGTACAACAAAAAAACTCATGTTACTTTGCCTCATCGGAGGATGTGATTGGCTAACTGGACTATCCAGCGGACCAACTGCATCGTACAGCTTCTCAAATGTTGGTTTGGTGGTTCTGAGCCAAAGTCTGTCATCAGAATGATTTGGTTAGCCACGTCCAAGTGATCTGAGGGCGCCGGCGCTTCGGTCTTTTCCGGAAAGTGCCGGAAGTGATCTCTCGCGCGTGTACGTCACTCATTGTTTACACAGAACAGAGATTGTAGGTAAGACGGCTAATTAAAATGGTACTAATTTGCGCTTATCCGGGATGTTTAAACCGTCGTAAAAGAAAACAATAAAAAAAAATAAAAAAAAATGTATGAGTGACGTACACGCGCGAGAGATCACTTCCGGCGCTTTCCGGAAAAGACCGAAGCGCCGGCGCCCTCAGATCACTTGGACCTGGCTGTGTTTACAAGAGGTAAAAACGATATAAATACTGTTGGTTTTCTCACACAAACCGCTCGTTTCGTGTCTTAGGCCATCAATGTGTACTTACATTTACGAGTCATTAAATCATGTTTAATTTGGACTTCTCTGTGCATGCTCTTTGAGGTGGTGACCATAGACCTGCATTATATGACTGACAGACAAGACAGTCTACGATGCAGGAAAAAAGAGCCACGGCTCACAGCTACTTCCATTTTTATTACAGATATTTTGCGTCAATTTCCCAGGAAGTGACGATTTTGTTCTCTTGAACACTCGGGATGGAAACGCTGCTTTATTAGTTTATATTATTTTATGCGATATTCCAATTTTACACACAAGTTAAACTCGCAACTTTGGATGGAAACACGGCCAGCGTGTCTTCGGTTAAATTGTTTTCTCGTTTTTCTCCTCAAAAATGGGAAAACAAAGAAACTCTTTCGCCGTCAGCATTTAAAAAAAAAGAAAAGTTGCCAGTCATCGCCAGTGTTTTTGATCATTTTCACAAAGATTTCAAGAAAGGCCCCCTTGTTGTATGAATATTCAATATCTGAACATGCATGGTACATCAAAAGAAAGAACAGAGCCTCTGCTTTCAGGGGCGGACTGGCCATCTGTGTGATCTGGAGAATCACAGAACGGCCGGTACTCCAGGACGGCCGGCGGGCCGGCCCAACACCCGCCACACACGCAGTCAGCAGACATCCCAAATTAGTTAAAATCTCCCGGAATCTAGTGCGAGCAAGAGCGCGCATGCGTAGCGCGCGCATGCCAAAGAGAGGGAGCGAGCTAGAGACCTTGCGTGTGTGTGCTAGTGTGCGCGTGTGCCTCACGAAGCGCATGTAAGGACCCAACCAATCAATTGTCAGTGTGGTGTGGGCGGGCTTTTATCTCTACTACTCCCGAACCAAATTAATCAGAAATTATTACTTTGCAAGTTACTTGCTATTGATGATGTTAGGAAGTGATATTCAGCTTGCTACATTTTTAATGATTACAGTAGTTAAAACAGCTAAACTTCAACATTTTAGCTGTAAAATGCCACATGCAGTAGCTAATATTAAGAAATATGTTGTGCTTTTACTTTTAAAAATGTTGTTAACATTACAGTTGATGCTTACAAACTTTGAAGATTTTAAATACAGAAGTTACATTTGTAATGGTATTGCCTTTTCATTTAGATGTGGTATTATTATTTGTGCAGTAGCTAAGATTTATTACTGCATAAATTAATTAAGATTATTAAGTAATAAATTAATTTTAAGACAGCATGGAATAGATTGTATAATATGTTGTTAGCTATAATTTGGATGGTATAGGATCATGAGCCACAATTAAAGTCTTATGACACTCATGCCAGGCGGTAGGCGTTGTTGTTGTTGTCGAGTTTCCTCGCGCCGATTGCTTTGGGCCGGGCCTAGTCAAAGTCCAGGGCCGTTTTTTGGTCCCAGTCCGTCCCTGTCTGCTTTTAAACAAAAGACCCGTTTTATTCTATCTTCATGCATTCCTTTTTTTTTATCAACACTTGAATGTAAAGTAAGTTTCATTAAAACACATTTTGAGCAAAAAGCCCTTCAGTAACAGGCAGTTTTGATTTATATGCTGTTTAATGTTGTGTTGATAATCGCGTTATTTTACATATGCATCTGCTTACATATGATATCGCTCGTTTCTGCTTTTCTTTGACTGTGTTTGACCGGAAATTTCAAATCAATAACGGGGAAGCGTCTCATTAATGATGGAAATTTCCATCAATGGCGGGGAAAGAGTTAATAATAAACAGTCCATTTAAATAATTGTTTTCCCCCGTTTTTCCGTTCTGAAGACAAAAATGAGAAAACTATACAAAAGGTACACACAGACAAAATGCAACCAATGACCATCTTGATAGCTAGCTTGAAAAAATAACTCTAGAGAGGTGCATTTTGATAAATATATGCACTATATTACATTATATTTTTACTTAACCTGTTCTTGTATGTTTGAATAAATCCATCATGAAAACAAGCTATGACAGCCACCATATATATATATATATAAAAAAACACGAATTGGCGTAGAAACACATTTACATAATTAAAAAGTATTAAATTTGATATATTTTAACATTATTTTCTTATGTGTAATTTAAATGTTTGCAATTTTTGTTAAATTTAACCTTTAATTGTATAGTAAAGTACCAACTTACAGGGTTCCCTGTATAAATTACAGCATTTTTGTTTTACTGTATACATTCAAATGAATCGATATCGAAGGGAGGTTGGAATTGAATCGAATCACAAGCTTGTGAATCAGAATCGAATAGAATCATGAAATGTGTGTCAATACCCAGCTCTAGTTTTTTCCACGTGGTTTCACTAGCACCTGAAGACAGTTAATCTCAGCAGGATACAAACGTCTGTGTGAAAGATGCATCAAGTCTAAATCACGCCGATCCAACAGAGCCGATAACCTGCAATTTGACATTAAAAATCGAACCATGTGGCTGCTCTGCATATGTGAGCGTCGGGCCTTTAAAAGTGCAGACTATCTGTCTGGAAAGTGCCTACATTTGTGTTTCATTTCATTTTTATGGCTACTGATTTGATGCAGGTGGCAAGCTGTGCCTATGATGTGTCTTGGCACCCATCAGGCCTCTCTGATGGGGCGTTGCTGGTCTGGGTCGACAAATGAAAGGTAAGGAAACGTCTGGCCAAGGCGAAGAGGAATGAGTCAAAAAACCCACAGGACGAGGATTTATGAGGTCCAAACGCCTTGAAAGCTTTCGGTTGAGACTGGTCAGACTGTTTGTTGTTGAAGGAGTGTGTTTTGACATCATCGTTATATGGAAGAAAGATAATGCTAAGCCAGATCATCTAGACCTGGTTACTCACATGATCTCCTGGTTGTGGCCTCATAAGTGACACTTGATCATATCCACGGCGGAAAAGAGCCAAGATCGCATCAAGTTTACCCTGAACAGGAGAAACGTGCTGTTAAACGCATGCTTTGAACAGACACACAAATAAACAATGATGACGATGACAAAGCATCTTTACCCTAATGGGAGAATACCACTTCCTGTCTTGAGCTTGCTTCCTGTTGTCTGATTTTCTGGGCTTGGGTTCAAAGGGTTCGAACTCCTGCTCAGGCATCTTTATAACCGCGTTTTTGGGTTTCTCCAGCTTCGCTCCCTCCTCAGTGGAGCCCTTCCCTCCCCAGCGAACCTGGACCAGGACACAAACATTAGATCACTTCTTCCGAAACTTGTTACAGATCTTCAGCAAATGCAAAAGTCTTTCAGTTTCTTTTGAGATGCTTTGATGTTTCACTTCTAGG
The DNA here is from genome assembly GCF_029890125.1 of Rhinichthys klamathensis goyatoka. Taxonomy (NCBI): domain Eukaryota; kingdom Metazoa; phylum Chordata; class Actinopteri; order Cypriniformes; family Leuciscidae; genus Rhinichthys; species Rhinichthys klamathensis. The sequence goes on from NW_026606583.1 coordinate 7,485,547, forward strand.
TCGCTTTTAGCAACTTATATTCTTTTATTTCTAATTAGCATTATCTTCTTAATTATATACACTAATGGTCAAAGTTTGTAATAATTAAAAAAACGTCTAATGTTTTTGAATGAAGTCTTCTGCACACCAAGACTGCATTTATTTGATTAAAAAATACAATAAAAACAGTAATATTGTGAAATATTATTATTATTTAAAATAACTGTGAATATATATATACACTAAACTGTAATTTATTCCTTTGATCAAAGCTGAATTTTCAGCATCATTACTCCAGTCTTCAGTGTCACATGATCCTTCAGAAATCACTCTAATATGATGATTTGCAGCTCAAGAAACATTTATGATTATTATTATGTTGAAAACAGTTGTGCAGCCTGCTTCATATTTTTGTGAAAACTGTAAAAAAGTTTGCAGTTTGCAACCACATTCAAATCTATAATAATTATATACAGGGCCTAAAACTAATGCAGACTTTTATTTGGCGAGTATATGAAATCTCGGCAGTTGGCCGGTAATATTTTTATGAATCCTAACAATGCAATGTTGTGAGAACATAAGCGTGAACAAACATGAACGGCGCTCGGGACAGTTGACGGGGCACTGCTGCATCGTCACGAAGGTTTAAGCCTGGACAATTTTGCTATTCAAGCTCATGAAGACGCGAAAGGGAGCTCAATGTGTTTCTCGCGTTACTAAGCGCATGTCCACACATCCATGAGAATACTGAATTGAGCTCTCTTTCACGTCTTCTTGAGCTAGAGCAAGACATTCAAACTAAATTGTCAAAAGGCCGGTCTTGGCAAGTACCCTTGTAAACATAACTGAACGTAAACAGTTTAAGTTTTCAAACAATATATTCATTGGATCTATGCAGCTCTTAAAGTGACAGCAGCCTAATATTCCTGATGCTGTCTGTGTTTTTAATGTTAATCTAACAATAAAAGATAAAGAACAATCACTCACTTCTGTAGACTGACTAACTTTTGTAACTTTATTTAGGATTAAGGCCCGTTCACACCAAGAACGATAACTTTAAAAATAACTAAAGTTATCTAAACTATATATTAGCGTCAGTGATGGGAATAACGGCGTTATTACTAACGGCATTACTTTTTCCAGTAACGAGTAATCTAATTGATTACTCTTCTCATCTTAATAACGCCGTTACCGTTACTGCCAAAAAATGCGGCGCGTTACTATAACTGATGAAGCTGTGTTTTTTTTTCATCAGACCAACTAGATCTCTGAGCGAGAGGCAAATACTTTTTTTACTGTTCTTCCTTGGTTAGTGGGCAGAGCACGAGACAAGCGCATAAATGCTGACGATTGGCTGAGGTGGAGTAAAATGTCATCGTAAGCCAATCAGAGGTAGAGTTGGGCGGGTGTTCGAAAGCACGCATAGTAGTGATGGGCATTCGGCTCTTTTGACTCAGCTCACTGAAAAGAGCCGGCTCTTTTGGCTCACAAACGGCTCTTTAAATGACTTTGACTATAATATTTAAATTTTTATTACATAATTATTGAATTTCTATAGGCTAAATTTGTAAAAAATAGAGTCAGCTCTTCAGACATGCGAGCCAGCTCCCGACGTTCACCTAAAAGAGCCGGGTCTTAGAGTCGGCTCATTCGCGAATCACGAACGACCCATCAAAAGCTCATTCGCGAACGAGTCGATCCATCATCACTAACGCTCATTCGCGAACGACCCATCATCACTAACGGCTAACGCTCATGAATTGCGAATCATAACGCATAGTCGGACAGGACAGGACACACAAGGAACAACACAAGCCAGTCAGTCAACGAGAGACAGGTATGGCGACGATCTTAACAAGCTTAATTTAATTTTGCCCAGTTGTGGCCTGTTGAGGGGCAATAAATATCAAAAGTTCCAAAAGATCTATTGTGTTATTTGCATTGATCCACTATATAAACATAATATTTACATACATGGCATTTGATTGGAGGCTAGTCTCACTTTGTCACACAGCAAGATTTTTTTTTTTTGATGTGTGTACAATGTTTCATGTTTCTGTTAATAATGTATTGTATTAAGTGTCCATTTCATTATAATATTCAGATTTATCATAAATAATTGAACATGCACATGTATTGTAAGTTCCGTTAAAGAGGGGTAGATGTGGGGTCACATTTGAGCATTTAAAACTTAATTTTACTTGAAAGTAACCCAATAGTTACTTTCTCAAGTAACTAGTTACTTTTAAAATTTGTAACTGAGTAACTAATTTAGTTACTTTCTGGAAGAAGTAACTAGTAACTGTAACTAATTACTTATAAAAGTAACTTGCCCAACACCGATTAGCGTCCACACCAGTGGACGATATTGTTCTGTTTATTCTAAGCGCGTGCGTGTCTGTCACTTTAAACGCTTGTTACAGCAGGATTGATTCTGATTGGCTGTCGTTGTTTTTATCGTTCATCGGCTGGATAAAATCGTTCTTAAAATGATTCCAACAATATTGTTTCTCTGTGCTGTTATCGTTATAGCTGTGGTGTGAACTCTGCTATTCTTTGATATTGATAATGATTTTTAGAACTATATCTTTATTGTTATCTTTATAGTTTTGTCCTTGGTGTGAATGGGCCTTTAAACATTTATCTTTATGTAAAAAATGTATGGCCGGTAAATTTTAAAAGTTACGGGCCATAGGCAGGTGTGGCAAAAAATTAGCTTTATTATCTGACTGATTTAAAATGATTTTTTTTCCAAAAACTACACTTTTTTTTGTAAAGTTTACATCTTCCTATGAATGTGTTAATAATCACATGACACATTTTTCTCAGATTACATTTCCTCTTTTGAGGAAGCCCACCTCCATTCGTTTAATTCCTCCAACCCCTCGACCACCATAATAAGATGCGTCAACTGTGGGCCATTTCTTCTTCGGCATGCCGTCCTCATCATCCGACTCCTGAGGAGGAAAAACACGTTACGTACACGAGCACGAGAGGTACGAAACATCTGCTCACAGGAATAAACTGCCAGTGCTTTTTTTCACATGTTGATGTTGTTATACTCACAGTCATCTGATGTTTTTCATTAAAATCTCTTCATGAATCTCACACTAAGAAAATTCAGTTCCTTGTTCTAACCCTGCTGTGGCTTAGACGTTGACAGGGGTTTTGCTACCGAATACAGATTATGAGACAAGGCCAATTTACATCCATTTAAACATACTTTGAAACTGTAGCTTTCCGGGAGACAAGCTACTCATTATTTATAGCAGTTAAACGACAGTGACATATTTTAAAACATAGTTATACTATGTTGCTAGCGATATGAAGATACTAACAACTAAGAAAGAAGCTTTTTACAAGTGTTTTATGTAAAGACTCATTACTGTTAATATGTGTCAAATATTTGTATAACCTTCAAAGTAGTTATAAAGTGCTTTCTATGAGGTACTAACTATGGCTGTCAACAGAATAAACATTGATTTTGATCAATCTCATGTTTTCAGAGCAGAATAAAACACTAGGGGCTTTTGCACCAGATAGTTATAGGAACTAAGCACCAGGGTGGTTCCCCGAGAACTAATGGTTCCCCTAGGAACGTTTTCTGGTTGCATTCGCAGAACTCTGAAATGACGTAAGCCGCGCATGTTGTTGTGACTTTTATTTTGACGGCGCGGCGGACCTCTGTGTAACAGTCCTGTCTAATACGTTAATAGATAGAACTGTTATACATAGAAAGTAGACAGTAATGAAAAGGTATAGAGCTGGTAAGTCCCGCCCCTTCCGCTTACCCCGCTGGACCTCTAGGTTGAAAGATCGTCAATGCAAGTGAATGAGAGAAAATAATTATTTTCTAATCCCGTTTGAATTTTGCAATGAATGTGAACATATGTTGTCTGTGAATTTTTTATATAAATTTTCGTGTAAAGAATGCTACAATTTAGCGGGTAGAATCTTCATACGGTTAGACTTTGTGTGAGAGCACTTTGTGGACTACAACTCTTCGCTGCTTTCGACGCGTTTGATATACGTCACCACCACTAGCACACGGATCCCGCTAAACATGCCTTTGTTTGAATGGTGACATTTGGGTACAAAACACACAGGCATCTCGATCTAATTCCTTAGATTATCGCACCGTGATTTGTGGAGGGAAAATGTGTTATGCGGTGACGTCACATATGCGACGTGTAGTCTTTCTTGTTATGTCTATTCCACAACTGCTAGCCAAAGAATCATACAATATACTGTCAAACTCTCTACTTTTACAACCTAGAGGTCCACTTGGAGTTTTACGGATGGGCGGGACTTACCAGCTCTATTAGCGTATGCCGTATGGTTGATGTCCAGTGCTGCTAGCTGAGCAGAAATACATAATCATGTTCCCCTCAAGAGTTGAGTTGGATTTTCTCCTCAGCGTAAAGGTTAAGCGGCTCATCTATCACTGTTGTCCATGTTTGTAGAGTTAGTTTGTGGAGTAAATATATAGGCTATATTCTGTGTGTTTACATAGTCTTTTTAAAAATAGCGGGTGCTGGTGTTTCGCGTGCGTTCGGCCAATCAGTGAATACTAACGTCACGGATAGTTCCTGTAGCGCTGCTTTAGACCAAGCGTGCCGCACAAGCCCTGAAAAGTGAAGCCAAAATCAGTGTTGCCAACTATTTTTTTAAGGAAAGTAGCTAAGGCCTTCCCTAAAAGTCGCTAAATGTCGCTAGATGACGTCATACGTCAATTAGCATATTAATGACGTTATCGCGTCGTACTTGCGTTCTGTCAGCCTAGTGCGTTTTCTCTCTAAATTAATGCTCTATTCAATATAATATAGCCGAATGTCAAATAAAGCTGTTCTCATTTCCTATTTTTTTGTTGTCAGACAATTGAACGAGTAGCTATAATATAGTGAATGATTACATTTTTTATAGGCCTATGTAGAACATTATCTGAATTGAGAGAGTTTGGTAACCGGATGAACTAAGCTCTGTGATAGTGAGTGTTACAAGTAATAAGCACAAGAAAAGAAATAAAATTAAAATGGTCAAACTAAATTCTTTAAATATAAAACAAAAGAAAAGCAGATAAGTGATAAGTCTGTGGAAAAACACTGCTCATTCGCGTCTGTCAGGGGCCGTGCGCTCCTCTCAGCCATTCACTGAACAGGGGAGACGCAGCTAGAGAGAGTGACGACAGGGAGAAAGCAAGACCTCGCGCTCGCAGGACAGAACTGGCAACAGGTTTGCCCAAAAAGTCGCTTAAATTGTCGCTAGTCGCTTTTTTGAAAAAATGTCGCTAAAGGGGTCCGAAAAGTCGCTACAAATAGCGACAAAGGCGCTAAGTTGGCAACACTGGCCAAAACGTCTCGATCGCCCCCCGGTGGCGGGTCCTAGTATAGGTCATAAACCCCGCCTCCCCGTGTTATTCAACAGCACGTGAGACCAATTAAATTACACTTCAAATATCGTATTTCCAAAGATGGTTTCTGTCATTTACTGTAGTTTTTATCACGCTGATGTAAGTTCAAGTGTTTGTTTTTAAAATAAGTTTGTTTTTAGTTCGTTATTTGATGCGGTGGTGTGACGTCATGATTGACAGGTTCTCTGAGCGATGTCGTCACTGAAGCACCAACAGACTTTTTTTCGGGATCTTCGGAGGACTGAGGAGATTGCAGCTTTAAATTTAATATCTAAATTTCTATAATTAATTTTAAAAGTGCAGGAGCGTGTGCTTGCGATTGATTCTGCGAGAGTGAGGGCGGGGCCTTGATTTCACGGCTTTACTTCCGGCTCACGACTGCGCAGGTCTGGTCCCAAGATGTCAGCGCCATATCGGGATACTGGCGGCTTCACTTCTGACCAATGGAAGAGAGCGAAGGGCCGTCGTCCATCTTTTTTTACAGTCTATGGTTTAGACCAGACTCTGAAGTATGAGCAAAATTAGTTCTAGACCTAAAATAGTTCCTAGTTCCTGCGGTGCGAACACGGCAAAAACGGGAACTTCCGTTAATAGTTCTAGGAACTATGAAAAGGTTCTTCCGGTTCGAAAGCCCCTTATAATAAAGTCAAATTGGGATTTTTGTTCTTTTTTGTAATTATTAATTTGACATACCGCTACTACTACTACTACTACAACTAATAACAATTGATAATTAATAATAATAATGAAATTAATAACAATTGTTAATATTTGATATGCTGTATATTTTCTATTATATTTATAAGATTGTAAATATAATATTTATACTGTTTTTCTTTGAACTTTTACACAGACCCCCTAACACCCTTGAGATAAGGCCTACTAGAGGATCCATATATATTCAGCAAAGCCCCCGTCTGTGACATTTAATCCTTCTGTATCAGATAAAGTGAGGTGTAAGTAGAACTCACTGGCTCTGGCGGTGGAGGAGGTGGAGGCTCTTTGATCACCTGTGGAAAGACACATCGATGTTGTGTGAAATAGTCAAGTCACATAACCAAAAACACAAGTGATGCATAATATAGAATATCATGTTAAATCATGACCTCTGGTTATACAGTGTGTGCTCATTTGAGATGAATTGACCAATTTTCCACCTTAAATCACTCAACTTCAGTCTTTACCGCAAATCCATAGGCCTTGGCTCCCAGATTTAAAAATACTGGAAGATGTGTCGTGAGAACGCACTGTATGAAGGCTGATATTTAAGATGGTAAATGAGGCGATGACTTACTACGGTGCAGCAAAGCGGCCAGAACCACCACATGAACAACAGAGCCAATAATAGAAACAACACCAGCAGGGTGATCAGCAGGATCGTCCCATCAAACTGCAAAGGAAAAGACAGAGAAGGTGGGAGAGGTTGAGAAAGAGAAGGATAAGCAACCATTTTTACACTTCACTAACAAAAAAATATTGACATATTGTTATTTGGGATTTATTCTTTGTTACTTCAAGAACCAACATTTTAATTTTGTCAATGAATATGATATTATATATGTTGATATGATACGTTGTTGAATAACATAAATAACATAGTTTGATGAACCTGTTATTTGTTTGATTTGTTTACATTAATAAATGAATAAATATTACATTACATTCATAAATTAATAATATTAAATAAATACATAAAATAATATTATTAAAAATAAACCATTTTTGTCAGTAAAATTGCGTAAAATTAATGAATTTGACATGGTGAAATAATGTTTAAAATATTATTAAAAAAATTACAAGCCTTTTTTCAGGAAAATGTAAAATGGTCTAAAATATGACAGGCCGAAACAGTGTTTAAATATTATTAAAAATACACCATTTTTGTCGGTAAAATGGTGTAAAATTATTTAATATTATTCCATGACAAAATAATGTTTCAATATTATTTAAAAATTACGTCATTTTTGTCAGCAAAATATAAAATGGCATCAAATACATGAACATGTTGAAATCTACAGGACATTTCCATCAAAAGACAAACTATGACTACCAAAAACTGAGCAATCTCACTGTTAAAAAGTATGTAATGGGAAAAAAATGGGAAGAGCACACTGCTTTTTAAAAAAGTATTTAGAGAAGAAATGCTTCATGAAAAGTTATTTTGTGGTTGTGGGCAAGAAGCCGGCTCAGTGAGAGTCAGAGACAGGATCTTTTCGGGGCTCTTGTCTGGGGACGTGCTGAACCCCTGCGGTTTGGCCCTTGATCTGTGTGTTATTGGGGGGATGGTGTGTGTTGTGAAGAGAAAATGATGATGGGGGACGACCTAAACGTGAGGAGGGGAGAATACTATCAAAATAAGGGGTTACGACGTCAAAGACCACCCATTAATTGTACATAAACTTTCCAATGATTACAATGCAACATAATTACGATCATATATAATAGCTATATTTAGTTTTAATTAAAGGGGACCTATTATACACTTTTACAAAGTCTTGATTTAGTTTTTTGGCTCTACTAGAATCCGCGAATGCTTAAAAAACACAATTTTTTTTTCTTAAATTCTCCATTGTTGCGGCTCCTCTCTTCCCAGTCTGTCAGTAACGCTCTGTTTAGTTCCTGTCTATATGAAGCCCCGCCTTCTGAAAAGCACACTGTGCTCTGATTGGTCGGCTGGATCAGTGTGTTGTGATTGGTCAAGCGCTTCGAGTGTGTTTGGGAAATGTCCCGCCCCTTACCATAACCGCCAGTTTCAACACACTACTAACTAACTCAACCAGGCCCCGCCCCTTTATTCTGCGTATAAATGATTTAAATGAGGAATATTGTGACGTGTTCGTTCCCGTAAGAAACTCGAGACAACAATGGAGGCGTTTCAGGGAGTTCAGAAAACACCCAAAAACATTCACTAATGCTATAATTCTATGAGGTGATTTGGCTTTGGGACAGTTCACAGCATTTAAAGAAGATAATTTATTACATGAAGAGCTAAAGGGATCATGAGAGTATAAAGGGAGCTATTAGAACAAAAAAAAGGTTATAAATTCTGATTAGATGAGAGGTTTGGAAGGATTGTTATTAATAAATTAAACTAGGGATGCACAACATACTGATATCAGCCAATACAAAGAAAATCTATCAGCATTGACAGCTATTTAATTGTGTACTTATTTTTTTTTACATTAAAAATACATTTATTAGCACTTTTATTTGTAATCTTAAGCAAATCTCAAAATGAATTTCCATTTTGTAGTTTGTCTGGGTGTGATGTTGCGTTGGTGTGTTTGCAGTCAGACTTACACACTCTGTTGTGGTTATGTGCACGGAGCTGGTGATAAACGACAGACCCTCGTTCATGCTGACCTGCAGGTACACCACCCTGGAGCGCAAACACCAAAACATACATTTTCATACCCATATTTGTCACTTTGAAAGCTGGCAAACCCTTTAACATTGCACAGAAGTATCCATAAAATTAGAAAGAAAACACACACAAGACCAACAGGATTTAGAGAGACATCAGGCATATGTGCCAAAGACAACATTTTTGTGACATTTTTTGTACAAAGAGATGTATTTGCAGATCTTTAGTTTAGTGTGAAATGCCTTCCAGACCATAATTGGCACCCTTACAGCGCTTTGCAGGGTGCTGGTTAACTTTTGTTGTAGTCAGCTGTCTAGTGTCTCAAACATTTGATAAAAACAGCATTCCAAATGTTCAGCATTCCCGCCGAGGTTTGTGTCTGAACAGACAGAGGTTAAGTCTGCTCTCCTGACAGATAAGTCATTTCTCCCTGATGAAGAGCTTCTACTTTAGCTTAGGTTCACATTCCTCTGTGCAAAAACACTGATAAACAGCCTGATTTCTGCCAGACAATTATTACTGAAAACCCCGATATACTCACAGCGGAGTTCTCTTCGTCAAAAGTTTGATTTTAGATGAATATGTAAATACGTGATGCACGCTTTCCTCTCGATAACAAAATGACAAAACAGCAGTTAAAGGAATAGTTCACTTAAAAATGAAAATTTTGAAAAAAAAAAAATCTGTCATTTTCTCACCCTCAAGTTGTTTCAAACCTGTATGAATTTCTGTCTCCTGCTGAACACAAAGAAAGATATTTTGAAGAATATGGCTAACCAAGCAGTTAATGGACCCCATTGACTTCCATAGTAGGAAACAAATGACTCAATGGTGTCCATCAACTGTTTGGTCAGCCACATTCTTCAAAATATCTTCTTTTGTGTTCAGCAGAAGAAAGAAATTCATACAGGTTTGAAACAACTTTTCAGGGTGAGTAAATGATGAAATATTCCTTTAAGAAAGCGTCTGATGAGGTCTGAAATTCGGCTCTCCAGTCATTTAAATACCACTTTATTCAGTGCTTTAAAGGAAGCAGTTTTACAATATTAAACATGAAAAAACAGTGTCAGTATCACTTTTAATTAGAATTACAACAATAATTTCTACTATAAAGCGGCTCTCCGGTGTGTTCATGTTTTTACTTGCGTCCGACCTCGATCGACTGAACCGGAGAAATGAACCGGAGAGGATTTCCACGTCAAAGAAGGCGGAGCCTCAGAGCCACACCCACCTATTAGGTCATTGCCACCAACCAATGGTAGTTTGAAGGCGTTTACCAGCCAAAGCTAACTTTTCTGGTCACTCCAAACGCACTTTTTTTTTTGGCCTGATTTTGTTCGGAACGACGTCGCACCAGTTCATTCTTTGATTCCACTTGAAGTATATCTGAGCTTTGAGATGCAATGTAAAGTTTGGGTGTTTTTTTTCACACTGTTCAATTACTTGGTGTTGGTGCAAACCTGAGTTCAGAAAATTACTTTTTAAAGGAACACTCCGACTTTTTGGGACTTTAGCCTATTCACCTTATCCCCCAGAGTTAGATAAGTCCATAGATAACTTTCTCATCTCCGTGCGTGCTATAAGTCTGTTTGACGCACCCACCGCTAACCTAGCTTAGCACAAAGACTGGATGTAAATGGTTGCAGCTAGCATACTAATCCAAATAAGTGACAAAATAATGCAAACATTTTCCTATTTTTACATGGCGGAGTGATAACCGCAGCACCTGAGACGCGCCGTGCCCAAACTCTGACGAACTCTCTGCTCCTCACCACGGCGCGTCTCAGGTGCTGCGGTTATCACTCCGCCCAAGTAGCAGTGCTTCGCCTTCAGAGAATATAGTTCCCAGTATTTATAAGGTTAAAATATGTCTGTGTCTCATGTGACTTTGTTTTTTGTACACTCTGTGACTATACAAATCACAACATGTAAATAGGAAAATGTTTGCGTTATTTTGTCACTTCTTTGGATTAGTATGCTAGCTGCAACCATTTACATCCAGTCTTTGTGCTAAGCTAGGCTAGCTGTGGGTGCGTCAAACAGACTTATAGCCCGCACGGAGATGAAAAAGGTATGTATGGACTTATCTAACTCTGGGGGATACGGTGAATAGGCTAAAGTCCCAAAAAGTCAGAGTGTTCCTTTAAAACCAAACTCTGATGTCAAATGGACCCAGTCCGCACCAAAAGCTCCAGTGTGAAAGTGTCAGTCTTTAAAGATGTTGTGGGATGGTCTGGCATGTATGAGGAAGGTGGGATGACGGTTCGAAGATGAGTGCGAGAAGAGAACAGAAATGGACTGGCGATTGGGGATATTAGGACAGTTCACTTGATTTAAAATATTTAGAGCGAAAAGGAACATGACAGTATGAGATTTAGTCTTAAAAATACAGGCTTCTATCAGAACAAAAAATAACACAATAAGGGATATGATGATGAAAAAAAGTATGAGAAATGAATGCTTTTGTATTCTCTCGCAAATGTTTGCTGTTTAACTTTGCGTTCACTCGCAAAACATCATCATCAATATTGTTTATATTTTGGATGATTTTGGATATTTAATTGTGTACTTTTACATTAACATTATTTCTACCACATAATACTAATTTAAAGGTAATATATTTGATAAAATTAATAATTATAACTTATTTATATTAATAATTTATTATAACACTTTTAATTGTAATCTTTAGCAAATCTCAAAATGAATTTCTCCTTTGTATATTGTAGATTATGATATTGCGATGGCTAAATTCACTAAGCAATTCGCTAGATTTTAATATTTAGTGTTTTATTTTATTTTTTAGACTTTTTGACATTTTCTGCACATCTGCCAAAATTCATTTTATCAATTTATCAATATCAACCAGAATTAAAATTTTAGTGCAGCCCTACATTAAACGCTCAGAGAACTGGAGAAGAACTACTGTAGATAGTGTATTGTATTATTATGTCCTTGTAAAACTATATTCCCTTAGAAAACCTTGTCTATGAAGAATAGAAATAAATGTATATATGACATCCAGAAATTTAAAAACTCAAGAACACCGCAGTTCTTGACAACAAGAGGGCTCTGAACATAACATGCTGTATCAGAAGCGGGAGAGAGAGGTCTATGGGAGCGGTAAGGAAATAATGGAGATGAAGAGGAAGAAAGAAAAGCAGAGAGTGGGTGTGATTTCTGAAAACGATCTGCTTTAACGGCTCCTCCGAGCCTCTGACATCATCTAAAGCTCAGGCTTTGATTCTGTGGATCAGAAGGCTATGAACTCATGAAATCAGGCAGTTTCTGGAAAAGACTGGATCAACAGGATAAAACGGCGAGCTGCGTAAGGAAGAGGAATGTGACCTCTGACTGCGATCATAAACACCAGCTAATGCATGGCAGACCTGTCCATCAGCCTCTCACTTACTTTCCCACTTCATCTATAACAGGCGCAGGGCACAGCAAGAACGTGTCTTCAACAATCGCAGGCTTCTCATCTGTTACAGGGAGAATAAAAGCTTAGTAAAGCAGATTAAATGCAGCTTTGTTCATGAGAAATGAGAAAGCACTCCGACTCTGTGGGAATGTTTGCAGGGAAAACACTCACTGAGCGTGACGGTGTCGTTTATTTTGAAGCTGCACAGGACCTGGTCTATGTTTCTGGCGTGCCGAAAGCCATTACCTCTCACCACCACTTGAAAAGACTCTGAAACACAGATTCCCACAGTTGCTGCTCAAAAAAATAGTGATAAATCCTCACAAAAGACATTTCATTACACCATTTCCCTACAAAAATATCAACTTTTCTGTGTTTTCACTTTCAGCATGGGTCAAGTTATGCTGGGTAATATAAAACCACAATGATAGATTTGTCCTCTTGGGTAAATGCATCTCACAGACTGTCAAGTTCAACACTGGAATTTCTTTATGATTATTTTATGATAATGTGCTTATATTTACTTATATTGATGATACATACAGTAAATGTGTGCAACATTAATGTTTAAAAGGAAATCTAGTCCAAAAGAGTGATATGCTGTATGCAAGTATGGAAATTAAATGAATACAGATTTAAAGAGCGTTCATACCAAGAAAGATAAGATCTGCCGCTTTAAATGCTCAGGCTCGTTACAGCAGGATTGATTCTGATTGGCTGTCAATGTTTTTATCACTCATTTGCTGGAAAAAAAAATTCTGAAAGTGATTCAAGTTGTTTCTCTGTGCCGTTATCGTTATAGTTGTGGTGTGTGTGAACTCTGCTATTCTTTTACATCTGGAATGATTTTTAAAACAACATCTTTAGTTTTACCGTTAGTTTTAGTCCTTGGTGTGAACAGGCCTTTACTGAGTTAAATTCTCTTTGACTTGCAATATACCATAAAGATTTATTATGGCACATACATAATTCACTGCCAGACACAGCAAGAATCCATATTTCCTACAGCGAAAATCCTTATTAATTGAATGTGGAAGGAACATAGCTATTAGCAAATGAAATCAAGGGCATTATTATTATTTTATGTAAATATATACCTCCTGCACATACACTGGATGGCTCCGCTGCCAAGATCTCGATACAAGATTTTTTGATGATCTAAAAAAAAGAAAATATTTCATTCATATCAATTTTCATTTGGATAAAAAAAGATAAAACAATTTAATAATTTGTTCAAAATGCATTTATCAATTATTATTAAAGCTAAAGTGTGTAATTTCTGCATTGGTGCCAACGGTTTCTGCGATAAGCTTTATCTTCCGATGCTCTTGGGAAACGCAGACTTTTGATGTTTTGAAAATACCACAGTGTTACAGTGTAAAACTTTCAGGTGAATCAGTTTATAAATGGCTACAAATGTGCAAGGCTTCCGGTTTCATTCGCTTACGGTTATTTTTAGCTGTACAAAACAGCTTGTTATGTTGCAAACAAATGAATTCTTACCATATTATTTAAATGTCTTGTTGTAATTATAACGTTAACGTATAACGCTATACGGTTATATAACGTATTTTAATGTCTTGTGGTCTCTTTATGAGCTGTGTGTTTGTATATGTATTTGGATATGTGTTACATGTTCTATGTGTTTCCTCATATGTGATATTTCTGTGCTATGGAAGAAGGAAAAAAGGATGTGTGAAAATGATTATCCCTATGGGACAATAAAGACTATCTATCTATCTATCTATCTATCTATCTATCTATCTATCTATCTATCTATCTATCAAATTCCACACTTCAGCATTAAAGGGAAAGTTCACCCAAAAAATGAAAATATCATCATCATTTATTCACCCTCATTTCTTTCCAAATCCATAAGACTTTCATTCATCTTCAGAACACAAATTAAGATTTCTGTCCCTCCATTCTCACCAAAAACTCAAAATGTTCATATACAGTAGAGTTCATAAAACTAATCCGTATGAATCACGCCGTTTAATCCAACTCTTCTGAAGAGGCACGATGGCTTTATATGATTAACATATTTAATTTATGCTTTTATTCACATAGACACATTGATCAGCAAACATAAACAAAAGCAATGGAGGGACAGAAATAATTGGTGTTTCAAAAGTCTTATCTGTTTGGAACGACATGAAAAATTAAATGCAGAATTTTTATTTTTGGATGAACTAACACTTTGAGTAAGGAAAATGCATCTTAGAAAATTCACAAAATGCATTCTTAATGAATCTTCCACAAGTTTCAGTTTACCGAGTCAATCATTCCTCGCAGTGCCTGGAATCCTCCCAAGACCGGAAACACATGCTTACTGGTGTCCGCTATGGTAGCCAGCTAGAACGGGAAAAACAGATGTTTATTTAGTTGCGATTGGTTGATTTTAACTGGTTTCCACCATATAAAGTGCATGGTTTATATTGAATTACATTCTCTGGTAAGTACATACTTGACGGTTTAGGAAGAATCTCCAACATTGTTTGTTAGATGAAAGAACTTGTTGATGCTTTAAAACTAGTTTAATCTGTTAACTGTCTCCCTCCTTTTTGACTTTAATAGTTGTAATTCATGAAAGTTTTGGTAAGATTGATCTCTATTTAAAGAAGACACTCAGATTATTGCAGCAGCTTCAAATAATGAAAGTGTAAAAAAAGTTATAGAAGTTTAAGTTTACTGTAAAGCAAACATTTTTATTTTATCCAATTATCCAAATAATTTGAACTCTAAAATATATGTCTAACCAAGTTGTGTTCAAAATTAGAAGTTAATATCACAAAAATTGAGCCGCTAAAAGGTTTTAAAGTAGGGCTGTCAAATGATTAATCGTGATTAATCACATCCAAAATAAAAGTTTTTGTTTACATAATATATGTGGGTGCACTGTGTATAATTATTTTATATATATAAATACACACACATGCTTGTATATATTTAAGAAGTATTTTCATGTATATACTGTATATAGATTTATATATAATTTATATTATATATAAATATAAATATTTTATATATAAATAATATTTTTTTCTTAAATATACATGCATGTGTGTGTATTTATATATATACAAAATAATTATACACAGTGCACCCACATATATTATGTAAACACAAACTTTTATTTTGGATGTGATTAATCGTGATTAATCATTTGACAGCCCTATTTTAAAGTTAAAAAACGTTCAATTAAAAGTTAAATTTCAAAATAGTTTTCACAGGAAGGTGTTTAAGCTTTTGAATGATACTTTCGAAATTGTAAACTTTCGAATGATTTAGTAATTTATGATGATTTCTAAAATATGAGATAGGGAAAAAAAGGCAATAAAAAAGCAATCCAATAACTGACTGTTAAGTCCAGATTCACTTGCAACTTGCACCAGCGTTAAAAAAAACTACTGTCAGGATTTAGTAAAGACACGCAGTGATAAATTAGCGCTGAAAAGGCGTGGACAGGGTTATGTTTGCGGCTGACCTTTTTGCATATGCATATGTAGGAGTTTCACTTTCAGACGCAAAATTTATGGTAGGAGAGTAAGAAATGAATCATGCAAGGTTATTTTTTATAGTTTGTGCTCGTCAATTTACTGCTATTTACTATTTGCGCCATTATATACCGCCCCAAAAAAAGCACGTCTTAAAGGAGAACTCCGGCACAAAATGAACCTTTGGTCTAATTACACATTGTTACCTAGTCAACCGTTATCTGAGATTTGTTTTCATGATTATCGAATGTAAATAGTTTTATCTCTAAAAACAGTTTAGCCTATAAAGCTAGTATAACGCTAGTATATTGGGCATAGTGTAATGACAAATAAAAATCGCTTGTTAATACCACTAACAAGGCTCAAAATAGCCCCACACTAACACGGTAGCATAATGAGGGTCCCTACCTTCAAACCGAAGCATTGAGAACTTTG
This sequence comes from Rhinichthys klamathensis goyatoka, assembly GCF_029890125.1. NCBI lineage: Eukaryota > Metazoa > Chordata > Actinopteri > Cypriniformes > Leuciscidae > Rhinichthys > Rhinichthys klamathensis. The sequence continues at coordinate 7,501,653 of NW_026606583.1, forward strand.
TAAGTGTACAGACAGTTTAATAAGAAGATATTTTAAACATACAGTCAACTTCGCGTATACAGGCAGAAGCCATCTTTGAAATACAGCCTTTACCAGTCGATCTACGAACGCCGATCCAAGCCTGCTGTTCGCGCTCACCTTATCACAACTTATAGCTCGTTCACATTCTCACCAGCGCACTTGGATCGGCGTTCGTAGATCGACTGGTAGAGACTGTATTTCAAAGATGACTTCTGCCTGTATACGCGAAGTTGACTGTGTGTTTAAAATATCTTCTTATTAAACTGTCTGTACACTGACAAAGTTCTCAATGCTTCGGTTTGAAGGTAGGGACCCTCATTATGCTACCGTGTTGGTGTGGGGCTATTTTGAGCCTTGTTAGTGGTATTAACAAGCGATTTTTATTTGTCATTACACTATGCCCAATATATTAGCGTTATACTAGCTTTATAGGCTAAACTGTTTGTAGAGTTTAGCCTTTAAACTCTACTTTAAAACTATTTACATTCGATAATCATGAAAACAAATCTCAGATAACGGTTGACTAGGTAACAATGTGTAATTAGACCAAAGGTTCATTTTGCGCCGGAGTTCTCCTTTAAACCAGACGCTAACTGGTAGATTGTGTTGGTCATTATGGAAATGATCCGGCTGAGTCTGTGTTCTTTAATTTGCACGTTCGCAGTAGATCACGCGCAGAACTTTCCACTTCCATCGCCGCTATTACGTTTGTACGTTTATGTTTGGTAAATCCGGCCCCATGTGTACAAGTTTAGGAAACCGTCAACAAAAGATCATCGCTGTCATCATCACCTGTGTTTCATTGAAGTCCTTAACTCCAACGCAATACACGATTGCACCCAATCCCCGAGCTCGTGCTGCCTGGTTAAACATCAAGCATTCTCAATTAGAAACCATGAGCCTTTAGATTTATAAATGTCTGCAGACTGAAGGCTTGTTACCTCCTGTTGAGCTGCTATCAGCTGATGTTCTTGAAGCTCACCGTCCGTCAATGCAATTATGACACTCGCAGTTCCTACAAAGTGGAGTGAAGATCATCATTGTTGGTACGATCAAACTTTAATAACAGCAATACTCTATTCAGTGGTCTTGAATGGAAGCCTACCAAAGTTTTCCTGGTGTATTTGCTCGTTTGCCTGTGAATGAAGATTCGATAATATTGTTAAAAAGAAGCGAAGCACATTTAAATAGCTAATTTGAATGAAAAACAGCTTTAATTTGAACATTTTACCTTTTCTAGACCAAGATGCATAAAAGTATCTCCACCTGGGATCTCTCGTCTTAGAACATTTAGGCCTTTTCTTATGGTCTCCCTTTGAAAAATGAAAATAAAAATGAGAATTTAAATTCTAAAAGTGTGAAGCACTAGAGAACGTGTCTTTCAGCACCTGTTTTCGGTGAGTCTCATGATTGTGGTCCCTCTGGTTGAGAAGACGATGAAGGACATTCGCAGCATAGGACTGTAAGACGAAGAAAAACAGACCAGAAATGGTTACAAATTTGTGAAATCATCTATAACACACATTTGAAACCTTATGCAACTGGAACACGCCATTCATTCAGTTGGGTCCTATAGTTTGATTCATGTTTGTTTAGTACCTGGTGAATTTCTCAGCCAAATGTTCAACAAAAGTGTAGATTTCATCCCAGTGGTGTTTGACACTTCCTGACCTGAGGACAAAGAGGCGGGGGGAAAAAATCAATAAATGGGATGCTCCTGCTTTTACCCTTTAAATGCATTAGATCAATACAACTGAGAATCCTTCAAATTAATTATCAATGCTTTTAACTTATTCCGGAAAGGATGAAGCAGTTTTTTAGCAGAGCCATCAAACGTTGACCCTCGAGGCGCAGCTGTAAACGCTCTCAGTCTCAGTCCCAACCAGTGCTAATTCATTAGTGCTGGATGACACATGGGAAATGAACTAATTGAGTCTACTGATCTGAGCTTGAGTCAGTTTGACTTAATGAAACACACAGCAGAAATTGGCTCCGTGTCTGGCCTGTGTAACACGTTTAGTCTGAGAGCCAGACATAACAGTAACTGGGTCACTTATGAAACCAGTGCCTGTGCCAGTTTGACGAGGTGATTTTAACCCAACGTAAACGTGTTCTAAGTACAATTCGCTAAGATTTTTATTAAGTTTAGAAAACGTTATTTCTGAATGTTCTCTGAACGTTCTAAAGTTTAGAACGTTCAGAGACATGGTCGTTTAGATTCTAAACATTAAGGGAACATTCCATTTCATGATTTTGCAAACATGGGATTGTTACTTTTGAATAGTGGATAAAAGGGATGTGTAATGATATTTTATGCATTCTGACTTATTTACACTGTTAAAGAGTTGGATTCTCATGCTTAACATTGGCAAAGTTTTAAAAAACTAGTCTGTATGACCATTTCTGTGCCAAATACACTCCTTCAGGATTTGTATAAGTTTCAGAGAGTTTTTTTCCGAGTATGGCCCTGTATGCCGTCATAAAGGGCGGAGTTCCTTGTATGGGCACTTCTCCCGGAAGAGCGTGCGCACACATCAACCAGAGGCGTGATTTTTCCCCCCGAAACCAGTTCAGCAGAAATCCCGCTGTGCAGCTAATTTCATTGGTTTAAAGGGTTAGTTCACCCAAAAATGATAATTCTGTCAGTATTTACTCTCCCTCATGTTGTTCCAACCCCGTAAGACTTTCGTTCATCTTCAGAACACAAATTAAGATATTTTTTATTAAATCTGAGAGCTGGATTACTCCTCCATAGGCTTCTAAAGGGATTGAAACTTGCCGGCCCAAAAGTTATGAAAGACATCGTTAAAATAGTCCGAGTGACTACAGTGGCTCAACCTTAAGTTTATCAAGCGACGAGAATACTTTTTGTGCGCAAAAAACAAACAAAAATAATGACTTTATTCAACTATTCATTTCCTTCTCTGTTGGCCTCGAGTGAGTTCACGAAGTGATATTGCGCAAAGCTTCTAGGTTGCACGTCACACGCAGGCTCACTATTGGCCGACGCTGGTCATGTGTGTGATGCGTGACGTACAACCTAGAAGCTTTGCGTAGTTTCACTATACGTGAAATATCACGGCCATACAGAGAAGGAAATGATTAGTTGAATAAAGTCGTTATTTGTGTTTGTTTTTTTGCGTACAAAAAGTATTCTCGTCACTTGATAAACTTAAGATTGAGCCACTGTAGTCACTCGGACTATTTTAACGATGTCTTTCACAACTTTTGGGCCGGCCAGATTCGATCCCTTAAGAAGACTATGATCCCAACATGACATCATGACTTTTGCGTAAACATACACGCCACTTTCAAGTCAAGTGGCGTGTTATTAGGGGTGTAACGGTACACAAAAATCACGGTTCGGTACCTCGGTTTTAAAGTCAAGGTTCGGTACGTTTTCGATACAGCAAAAAGTAAGAAATGCCAGAGAAATTTCCTATTTGTTAAAAGAAAAAATATTTTTTAAATAAGTGTGAGTTTTCCTAAATCTTGAAACTTTCTGGTTTATAAATGGGTGTCATCTTTGAAGGATGAACGAATAATGTTTTTGTCATAAGGTTGAAGAGTGAACCCAAACGCAGACGATATGCAGACTAACAGGGATTTATTGAGGCACAAAACAGAAAACAAAAACCCACGAGGGGGCAAAACAGGACAGATGGGGCAGTACAACTAGACTAAGACAGGAAATAAACTAGGACTAGATACTGACAAAGACAAGATGAAGAAAACAAACAGCTACATAAACTCACAATTCTTAATACAATATTCAGACGAAGTACTCACAGGACTCTCACAAAGAGTAACACGCACAGGTTGACAATGTACCGACACAGGACAGCAAACACAAGGGGATAAAATAGGGAGACACTAATGGACAAAGACAGGTGAAGCTGACTAGACAATAATGACCAGACGAGGATAACAAGGGGGCGGGGTAACGTAACGAGACAACACAAGCACATGGCTCAAAACACAAGACCATGTGCTTGCACACAAAACATGATTCTGTCATGATCCTGCCTCAAGACAAGAGAAAATCAAGGACACGAGGGCAGAATCATGACAGTTTTGGTCATCACATTAAAAATAACATTTAAATATATGAAGAGTTCAGATGCAAAAGCCATTTGAAATTTTCTTCTAGAATGATCATTTTTATCAAGCTTGTATATTTAAGTTCAGTAATTTCACTTAAATGGCAATGAAGATTACCTATTAATTGTCATTTGAGTGAAATTACTGAACTTAAATATACAAGCTTCATAAAAATTATCATACTAGAAGAAAATTTCAAATGGCACTTAGAGGCTTTTGCATCTGAACTCTTTGTATATTTATTTATATAATATTTGAGTTTTGAAGTGCTGGAAAAAGATTTGTGAAGTACTTGAAAGCATTTCACTATTCCAGCCAAACTGGTTACATTTAGTGTTACTATATTAAATCCATGGTGAATGTTGCTGGTCTGTGGACGTAAAGTAGCTATTACTAGTTCATCACGGCACAATATTTCTCCTGGTCTCCACGTCAGCGCTGTTTGATCTAATAGAGATCTGCGGTTAATAACGGAGAAATGTGAATGCTTCTCACTAGATCTCGCAGCGATGTTATTACTTCAGTGGCGAATTCAAATGTTTTCTTTACTTGATCTTAGCGCTGTGTTGTAACAGTGTCGCTTGATCGAGATCGGCTCGTGCTGCACTGATGTTGCTGGTCCGAACTGCGATCCGTGAAGCACAATATAATGAGAAGCGCAGTTTCGTTCCGCTTTCATTACGTTTGCCATTTGATGTTGCGCAACGTTGTGGTGTTCGCGCCAGCGCGAATTTTGTCGGCAGGAAAAATGGTCCAAGGAATCGTTCGGTTTGTATGCGTACCGAACCGGAAGCCTCGAACCGAAACGGTTCAATACGAATACATGTACCGTTACACCCCTACGTGTTATCTATACGCATTTTGAGCTATCCGCGTGTATGTCCACGCCGAAACGAACCGTCATCTTTTGCGTGTATGTCTACGCCGTTAAATGTCCGAGTGATTCCGCGTGTATGTCTACGCCGTTAAATGTCCGAGCGAAACGAAGCAAAATGTAGATCTACATCTGGGGAGCGATATTTTCTTTCCTAGGATGGTAGGGGAAGACTCATAAATGGTATTAACCCCAGTGACGGGTAGGTTTAGGGACGGGGTTGGGGTAGGTCATATATTTATATATACAGTAATGTACGTTAAGTCAACGGCGTTGATAAACACGCTGAAAAGCGATTATGCGTGTTGATAGCACGCCAAAAATGGAAATACGAATTGGCGTGTCATACATACGCCGTTTCATGAGATCAGTCTGGTGATCCAGCTCTCAGATTTAATCAAAAATATCTTAATTTGTGTTCCGAAGATGAACGAAAGTCTTACGGGGTTGGAACAACATGAGGGAGAGTAATTAGGCTACTGACAGAATATTCATTTTTGGGTGAACTAACCCTTTAAGGTTACAGTGATGGGTAGGTTTAGGGATCACCGTTTGGTTCAATCAATCAGTACAGAGATTGACATGCCAACAATGACAGGCCGCTGAACTGGTTTTGGGGAAAAATCACGCCAACCAGAGCGAGAGCAAGAGCAAGAGCGTGCCCATCAGCGTGCTTCATTCGGGTTACGGAAGCCATCGGCAGCGCTGCACGGCACGCCTCCAGGAGCAGCATATCTATCTTTTATAAATCTGATAAAACTAAAGACTCTTTGGAGATATATGAGGGATGCAATACTACTCTATAGGTACTCAAGATTAACAGGAGATTGGCAGAAACTGCGTGTGTTACGTCCCCTTTAAACGAATCGTTGTTGATCCGTGATCCGTACGGTTCGGCATGCATGTGATTCGTGGATCAATTGCAAGTTTAACCACAATTGAGTGAAAGGTCATCATTTGCACGTGTTTTGTCTTGCTAGTTTACACATTCAATAGATTTTAAAAGCATTCCAGCGCTAGAAGAGGCAAAAGAGAATTTAATTCGATTCTCGCCCGCTGTTATCTTGCACACACAGAGAGAGACGAGTCCATGTGCACTTGGATGGACACATACACACAAATTATGTAGTGAAAATCGGCAAGTATTCACGTAAGCACATTCGGTCATCGGATGTGTATCATTATTGGATCTGTGCGTGCATGGGGTCTTAAAGTGACAGCAACCTATAAATACAATACATGATGTTGTCTGTCATGTTAATCAAACACAAACACAGCTTTAACAAAGATGAATCAATATCAAATTTATACAGTGAACAGTATTTTTTAATTTAATTTAATTATTACATTTCTGTACCCGAAATTAATACTACAGTTAGACCTTACTATTTTTGTAACTTTGTTTTGTTGTATTTATCTATGCTTGTAATTGGTGTACTTGTTCTTTTTACTGTCTGTTCACTTGCCTTTAATAATGTTTTAACTTTATAAGTCAGGCAAGTAGTTTATGCTGTGGTATCAGAGTACTTAAAGTGAGCTTTATGTAACAAATGGAAAGCAAAGTTACCCTCCATTTGTAAAATGATCCGATCCGTGACTAAAAAACCATAATATGATCCGAACCGTAAGTTTTGTGATTCGAATGTTCTCTCTAATCATTCTGAAACAAGCAGTAACATTTAAAAAAATGTTACACGAACATCCAACTAAAACATTTTTAGAAAAAAACATTGCATGAACAATGTATAAAAGTTTTTGAAAACGTTGTCCTCAACTTTGAACAAACATTCTATTAATGTTACTGGACGAATGTTTATTCATAACTTTGAGAAAACCTTGCCAGAATGTCCAAAAAGTACATTTCTGTAGATTAGATTTTAAATATTCTATCAGATAAATAAAGTGATTATGGTGTTAATAAATTGCAACATGCTAAATGAATCAATTTTCATACATCTTGAGTCATATGTGACTCAACATGTATGAATATATAATACATAATATATGTTGCCTTAAGAATTGAATTTAAATTAATTTCAAAACAGAATTCAATTTCATTTCTAAGCCTTGCGCTCAAGATTGTGAAACTAAGGGTGCTTCTTAGAAAGAGATTTTAATTTATAACAATAACAAATTACATTATGATCATCCCCTACTGAAAAACGTAACAAAACGTGATATAAATGAGTGCACTTTAACCTTTCCATTGAGAGTTCGATTCCTGAAATTATAATGAAATCATGTTATTTCTACGTTTTTAATAATACATTATATCAACTAAAATGTAAAAGTGCATAGAGTTTGTGTCCATCAAATGTGCATATTTTCTAATATTTCAAGAAGTGACAGACCAAATCTTCATAAAAATATCCAAATAAAGTAAAATTTTATAAATAAAAAAAAGAAAAGAAAAAAAGCTGTTTGTGTTCCTCTGGAGAAATGCTAAGCTAATGGCTTTATCCTGAAGTAGAGTGATGATGAATGCTCCTGAAAACCTCTTTCTGGACCCGCGTGGGAGGAAGATGTTTTTATAACACAGTCAACAAAAGACGGGCCAGCACAAAGCCAGCGCGCTCTGAAACGGCAGACCGGGAGGTGAATGTTGGCAAGAATATGCAGGTCATGCTAAGGCCTTGCCACAGTTTTCAACTTCACATTTTCGAACATCACAATGGACACTGTTTGTGTTGGACGCATGACTTTCTTGAGGTAACAGCAATCATGGGATTGGTGCCTAGCTTGCAGTTTTCTCACCTGTGCAAACAGCATTAGGAAAGGAAGCGGTCTATTCTCAAGTGAGATCCTTGATGAAATATGTTGCGGTGCCCCTCTTTGATCTAATTTTCAGACTGATCTCATGAAATGGCGTATGTATGACACGCCAATTCGTATTTCCATTTTTGGCGTGCTATCAACACGCATAATCGCTTTTCAGCGTGTTTATCAACGCCTTTGACTTAACGTTATATTACTGTATTATGTACATATAAATATATGACCTACCCCAACCCCGTCCCTAAACCTACCCGTCACTGGGGTTAATACCATTTATGAGTCTTCTCCTACCATCCTAGGAAAAGAAATATCGCTCCACAGATGTAGAATATAGATTTTGCTTCGTTTCGCTCGGACATTTAACGGCGTACACATACACGCGGAATCACTCGGACGTTTAATGGCGTAGACATACACGCAAAAGATTTCGGCGTGGACATACACGCGGATAGATCAAAATGCGTATAGATAACACGCCACTTGAATTGAAAGTGGCGTGTATGTTTACGCAAAGTCATGATGTCATGTTGTAATTTTAATGGGTTATACAAAACCATATAAAGACAGAAATGTCATACAGCAAGATTTCAACTGAATAAATCCACTCTGAAGACGATCCTAATCCACAGAGAAAGGAATTACCAGCGATCAGCAAAAGCAACGTCATCTTTTAAATGACCCTCAAAACTCGTGTTTTCTACGGTTACACAACTCTTCGTATACATGGATAATTGCACATATGTCAAGACATGTGAAAGTCATTGCGGTTTGATGCAACAAGAGCCAAGACAGGAAGACTCACTGGAGCAATATTTGGAACGGGGATAATTAGAAAAGTGTGTTGCTCTTAAAGGTCTCATCTGTTCGGAGATCAGTCTTCCAATCTCTTCCCTCGAGATCGAATCCTAAACTGACTTTTCAGATCCGCATTTCTGCCAGAACGAGAAACCAAAACATGGTTTCTCCATGCTGTCGAGTGTAGTTACCTGTTGGCACGTCAGATTAAAGGACTTTTGTAAAATGCTAATGATTGAGAGGACCAGCGAACGTGACTGTGTCGGTTTAGGTTTATGTGCAGTCAGCGTTACCTCCCTTTCCTCCTGCTTTGTGAGACATGGTAAGAATATTACGGTGACATTTCCCTGACACTGCTGTTTTAACTGCTCCTCTGGGTCTTCAAACATCTTCTAGGCCTAGAGCAGTTTAACAGAACAAGTCCTCCATGTTTATAAACAGCCTTAAAGGGGCCGTACGTATTTTTTGGGATAGTAGACATAGGGCCAGATATATTAAACAGGGCAAATTAGCATGAGAGCGCAATTCCAAAAAAGCACCGAGTGGAAAGTTCTGCTGACGACATGCAAATTTAAAAAAACAGACACAACGGGATCATTTCCATAATGACCAACACAATCTACCAGTTAGCGTCTGGTTTAACACGTTTTTTTTTTGGGGGGGGGGTAAAGAATAATGGTGCAAACACCAGTAAATTATCGAATGCAAACCTTAGTAAATCACTTTGTGTGATTCATTTAAATGATTCATTTAAATTTTTGAAAGGGAAACTCCTACATATGCATATGCAATAAGCTCAGCCGCAAAAATAACCCTGTCCACGCCTTTTTTAGCGCTGATTTTTCACTGCGTGTCTTTAGTAAATCCGACAATAGTTTTTTAACGCCAAAAGAGGGTTTGCGCTGGAGCAAGCGGTTAGTAAATCTGGCCCATAATTGTTTTTTAAATAAACAGGTGTTGTGAGATATCCCAACTGTCTCTCTAAAGCCGCGTTTCCACCGCAATTACCAGGAACTATTTGTCCCAGGAACTTTTTTCATAGGAACTTTTTTTGCCCCAGAACGGTTGCTCACTGCGTTTACACCGTGGACTAAAGTACCGGGAAGATTAGTCTGGTGACGTTGAACTGCGTGCGACTGCTCCTCCCAGTCTGCGCGTACTTGTTTTGAGTTTTAAGTATTGAGGAGATTCAAGCTGTGCTGCTTTTGTGTGCGATCTATTGGTTTACTAACGAGGTAATTAACAAAACGGCAGAAAAGAGACGAACACTAATACCAAAGCGTATTCATTTCAGAAAGCTCGTAATGCTAGATAGACAACGTTTGTTATCAGCTATAGCGGACATGACCGTGAGATGGATGGGACGAACGCGCGCCATCCGGCAGAGAGAACAAGGTAAAAGAACCAATCAGCATGTTCAGCGCACAAGTCCCACCCCGAAAGTTCCTGAACTCTGAAAAAGTACTACCTCGCCAGCAGGGACTTTCTGGGGGGGGAATTTTTACCCGGAACTTCATTTAGACCCTGGTTCCTGCGGTGTAAACACACGGAGTACCACCCCAAAGTTCCTAGTTCCTGGGGAAAGTTCCTGCGGTGGAAACGCGGCTTAACACTCCTAGACTCTGTAAACGACAACCAAGACACAAAAAGTAGGACCCTGGAAAATATGCCTCTACCTCCATTTCACGAGTTCACACTTACAAATCAGTCGGATAGATTAAATTGGTAAACGTATTTGGCGTGCTGTCTGGGGAGAGGGCTCTGATCTTGGTAATTGGCCCGAATGCAGAGTATTCCCCCACCAGGTTTAGGAAGTGTCCTGGTGAGTGTGAGGAGACGGGGTGGTGGAGGGATTCTGAAGACTGTAGAACATCCTTATGCCGAGTTCAGACTGCACGATTTTCAAAATAATCGGGTCACTGTTGTTTTCACACTGCATGACTATCTGGGGTAACATTCAGTTGCTGCTGTGTTCACACTGCACGATGGATCGGCGACAGGAGGTTTCACACTGCATGACTTTACAAAAGAAAGAATCGCCGACAACTTCTGCCTGGTCCGCAAGCTACGTTTCACAACCAAACAAACGCGAGAAGTGATAGGAAATAATGGAAGATCACGCGTGCGTGAGACCGGAGTTCTCGCGCGACACTGAATTTGTTATTAAAAATGATAGCCTAGAAATTGTCTGATTTGTAGCGAAAATTAAAAACAAAAAAACAGTTTATGCAGGAAATGGTTGGGAAGACGAGGGGAGCAAGGACTGTGTTTTGCAAAGAGAGTTGGGGGTAAATAAATAATTTTGCAAATGTCCTGCTGTTGCTGCTGGTCATGCAAATGTTTGTGCTTTGTTTCTGTTTGATATAATTGTAAATATAGGCCTATCTATTAAAATACTGATATTCTGGTCTATAACTCCGACTCCGATGTAGTTTTCAGTCAGAACACATTCACACAGCAGGATTGTGAATCGCCGACAGGTCCAGATATTTAGCATGCCAAATATCTCACGGGCGTCGGCGATTCTCTCAGATCGCGCCTTTGCTCATTCACACTGCGTGATTGTCACTCGCGTGAACGAGCACCGATTTGCCTGTGATTTCGGGCATTTGTCGGCGATTTCTCAAAACCTGTCGGCGAGCCAAAATCGGGGCTAAAATCGTGCAGTCTGAACTCGGCATTAGGTGAGTTTGACTGTGCTTATATATGGTTTGCCTTCGTGCTGATTGGGTAGATATGTTGATTACTGATTGTAGACAGCTGGTGGTACTAGAGTATTTGTGATTACTGATTGTAGACAGCAGGTGGGACTAGAGTATTTGTGATTACTGATTGTAGACAGCAGGTGGCACTAGAGTAGCTCATTTTGGGGCTGTTTACACCTGGCCACTTCATGCGTTTTCTATGATCCGATCGTGAAAAGACCAGGTGTAAATGCCCTCCGAAACGCATTCGAGACGGATTTGAATGCGATCGCTCACACCACTTCAGGAGGTGGTCTGGGCCGCATTACAGACCAAACTGGACAAGTGTAAATGCATATGAAACCACATATGTACATTTTACTCCTCCCAAAAATGCTAAAAAATAAACGTGTGAGAGCGTGTTATAGGCTATATGTCATGTTATAGTCCGATATGACGACGCTCATCATTACCGCAGATGTGCAGCTGAGCGTCTATTCATCAAGCCAACGTGCAAACTATCGCAAATCAAAGTGAAAGTAAGTCGCAGACGCTAAACACACAATCATAACGCTCTCTCTTATTGCTCTCTTTGATTTGAAATTAGCTGATGATCAATAAAATGCAGCTCATATCTGTTGCTTTCGCTGACGTGCACTCCATTAAATCTGCATATAGCGTGGGAATTGAAGATCGGATTTATATCCGTTTTGCAAAAACACATTTATGTGACCAGGTGTAAATGGAATCGTTTTGATAAATCAGATCTGAGAAAACGCATGAAGTGGCCAGGTGTAAACAGCCCCTTTGACATGTTCCTCAGGAACTACGTTAATAAAACATACACTACCGTTCAAAAGTTTGGGGTCAGTGAGAATTTTTTTTTTTTTTTTTGGAGGAAAGAAATCAATACTTTTATTTATCAAGGACAGTAAAGACATTTATAAAATATTCTATTTCAAAAAAAAAAAAAACTGTACAACTGACAGACCAACAACTGTTTCAACATTGATAATAATAATAAATGTTTCTTGAGCATCAAATCCTCATATTATACTGATTTGTGAAGGATCATTTGACACTGAAGACACTGACACTGGTGATGCTGAAAATTCAGCTTTGATCACAGGAATAAATTACACTTTACTATATATTCACACAGAAAACAGCTGATTTACACTGGAATAATATTTAATATTATAACTGATTTTTGTTGTATTTTTAATCAAATAAGCGCAGCCATGGTTAGCAGAAGAGAATTCTTTTAAAAGTATTTAAAATCGTACCGACCCAAACTTTTGAACGGTATAGTGTACATTCCTGAAACACTACAAAAACGTACCTATACATGCGATTCACTGCTGTTTCCAGCTGAAATAAACACTAGTGGCAGTGAATCACAGACAACTTCCATTCCTTTTCAGGTAAATTATGATTACAGGGGCAGATTATTGATTTATAAAGACTTAATTTGAAAAAAAAATGTCTCACTATACTATTTTATGACCTCAATACACTTTTACCACATGCATGATTTGTAAACTAATACATTTTGGCATTTGCATCACATAATTAGCTCCATATGTGTGTCTTTTCTGAAGTACAGTAGTACATCAGGTGGTACAGCATTGCACTCGGGTACGAGTCCCGTGAAACACAAGTCATGATAAAAGAGCTCAAAGACTTGAAGAAGCAGATAAAATGGCATGGTTGCTTCAGCAAATGCATTTTTACCTCACATTTGCTTTTGTTAACACTATCGGTTAGGTCTCGAGATGGGACGTTATTTTCAAAAGCAATAGAGCATTAACCTTTTAACACCACTTGCCAGACATTTTATTTCCGAGCTGCATCAATAAATTACAACAACCAACATAAAACGCTGCCAGATTCACATTCATCTGTTTTGGATGAAACTGAACCCTCTTTTGGTGCAACTCGCTGGACATTTTACATCGAAAGTGCAGCAAAACAATAGTTTGCAGAAATGTCGCTACAAGCTCTTTTTCCAATGGAAAATAAAAAATGACATCACCCTTAATAAGTTACTGGAAATACTGAACTGAAGATTTATTAACCCATACTTTGGTATGCATTAATTTACAGAAGCACTCTCTGCCCGTCAATCATTTTATACTCATTCATGTTTGCAGACATTGGATTGGCTGACATGACTTTGGAAGGCGGGGTTTTGGAAAGGGGGCATGCAGTTGAAAGAATAGGTGTGGGTCTAATTCACTGACCAAATATTGTCAGTTAAATTTTTTGTTTTTAATCGTTTTTTTCAAGAGGAAAAACCCATCGAAAGATTTAAATGTTCATATTTGCGTAGTGCATCCCATCCTAGGACGATGAATGACTGCACTCCAGTTCAACTGACTGGGCTTTGAAAACCACTAACCCACACTTAGCTTCAGATCTGCGCTGGGCATGATGTGAGCCTACGCTTTATCTACGATTTTAGTCTTTCAGTTTTCGGTTCTGGTCTGAAAACACAAGCCATTTAGCATATCCGAATACTTTTTACGCCCTGTGTAAACTTCACAGCAGTTTCTGGTCTGCATCCAGAAAGCATATTTGTGGTGTGTGATAACATTTAACTAGGAATGCATGTCTCCTAAAACTGTTCCAGGACCTTTACCGGCAGGTAAAGCTGAATTTGAGTGCATTGGGAAAACGCGACATGGCTCTCAGAGAAGGGACTGACATTAATGAATCATTGGCATCCTATACAGCTGTTATCCTGGATGTTTTAAAACAGATGACTCAATGCCTGGGTTATCTTAAGCTAAACAGCAATTACTGTAAGCAAAACTATGATTAACACAGTGTTGTTTCAAAACATTTATGAAGATGAAGTAAATCAGACCAGGATTGTTGATGGACGATTGGGACAATACAATCTCAAGGGTCGTATAGCAACGGCTCAAAAATCTCACCCTCATGTCTTTTCAAACCTATATGACGACTTGTATACACAATGAAAGCCAATGTTATGCCGTTAAGCACTTTATTGGCTTTCTTTCATTCATGCATTTGGCAGATGCTTTTCTCCAAAGCAACTTACATTGCATTCAAAAGATACATTTTATTAGTTCAAGCATTTCCCTGGGAATCAAAACCATAACCCTGTGTAAGCTACATCAATGCATTATATGGACAAGAAGTTTTGTCCATTATAAAGATTTTCTAAATATCATTTGTGTTTCACAGAAGAAAGAAAGTCCGGTTTAGGCAGACAAGAGGGTGAGTATGATGACATAATTGTCATTTTTGGGTGAACTATCTCTTTAAACCTCTAAAGTTACACCAGCAAAAATCTCAAGAGTTCAGTTCCTCTAAGGACGTCTGGCTTGAGGGCTGCAGTGCAAATACCACGCTAAGCATTCCCACGGACAACTTCTTTGTTTTATTCCACTTGTTAAACAGCAGGCCATGGGCTGGTAGACTGATTCTGAATCACTACCCAAGGCTGGCACTTCCCAGAACGCCTTTGGGCCACATGAAAGTAGAAGTGGAAGCAATGATGCCAGACTAGAAGAACAATCCGGAGGTCGATTTGTGTATCTGGTCCTTTTTTAGCCCCACATTTGCTAATTGTGTAACCAATATTCCATTGATATATATATAGCGGGACTTTCCGAAATGATTCACATTACATAAGAGGAATGAAGCAATCTTTTGGTCAGTTGGCCATCAGTCATTATGTTTTGGCCAATAATAATAGTGTTTAGTAAAAAAAAGTCTAAGATTCCAAAATATTTGAGTGTCAATGACCATAAAGTTTAAGATTGGGACTTTTGAGGTAAGATGTCAAAATAATACTTTAAAAAAAAAATCAGATTCCTCAAAAACAGATCCAGAAGCCCAATAATGGTGGACCTGAAGCCAGAAACTCTTGTGCAATACAGCTGTTGCTTGTGATGCTTTGATACTTCAACTTGCCCTCATTCGGTGATGTGACCTCTATGCACGCAACGGCACAGTGATTAAAAATACTGAATAATGCATGCAAATGAAATTGCTTAAATTGTTGAAGGCTTGTAATGTTCTTAGAGGGCTGCAGATGTTCATGTGCATGTGATTTTACTAAATGTCAGTTTTTCCGAAGTCTGTAAAGAGGAAAAGGGGGGTGTTGGGGTTGGCTATGTCTCCTGCCATCACATCATGGGAAAAACTGGGACCTCGTATGAGATGTTTTTGCTTGCTCTCACCTGAACACTTCCAGAGCATGTTGCATGACACATGAACAAGGATTTATGATGCATTTACTGGTTTCTGATGTGTAAAAACTAAAATAACTAACATATTTGATAGCAGTATATTCATTTAATATTCCCTAAATGCTTACTGACGCATAGTCAAAGAATATCACCATCCTTTCATTACAGAGCCGTCAACTAGGAATAAAGTCTATGTCCTTCATACTCTATGTATGTTCATACTTCAACTCTATGTCCTTCATAGCAATTAAGGAATATTAAAACGAACTAAAACATCCAAAAAAACAACTAAACAAATAAATATGAGATCAATGCTGTTTAGACAACCCACACATTATAATGGGAGTCTCATAATTGGCAGGATAACTAACATTTGCATTCAAAGTCACACGTACAAAAAAAGGTGTTTAATGTAAATAAATGTGCAATTGGATTAAACATCCTGTAAAGAATCTTCCCAGACCGACACAGATCATGGGAAAGGATGTAGTCTGTTAAACAATGGTGAAGGACAAGAGGCAGGAAAAGAGAACCACAGAGGAATGAAGTTGTGACTGACTGAAGTGCTTATTCAGCAAACTTCACATGTACCACCCCTCTGCTCATCATTACACACACACAAATCAACAAGTTGGCACAATACAAAAATAAACCGGATGACTTCTGCAAACTGTCACTGTCTACACTCTTGGAAATAAGCAATGTCAGCAATGCCATAGAATATCCATTTTAGGTTCCACAAAGAACACTATTAATCTGAAAAATATTTTTCCACGATACAAAACCTTTTGTGGAATGGAAAGGTTCCATTGATTTTAAAATGGAACCACTGATACCATACAATAAAAAAAAATAAAAAAAAATTTGTTTTGTTTTTATGTAAAACTGCACGGCACAGCATTTCTCCCTGAACTCTAATTGAACCCAGCCAAGTGATACCAAACAATGGACATCTGGTGAATATCTATTTTGGTGATTCGGAATGTTTGGGGGAAAATACGGAGGATGTGAGTGGAAATGTACTGGCCTACTTTATCCAGGCAGTATGTGGAAAACATCAGGCCAACAGACCAAAAGCATCCCTAACATTTGCACTTCATATAGATCATGTTGCCTTTAAATGTGATTGACGGGTTTATGTTGAAGAGCAGACAGTTTACCAGCTGCAAAACCAAAGAGATTAAAGATATAACTTACAGATATCTTTCCTTTAAGTTTGAGAGAGAGAGAGAGAGAGAGAGAGAGAGAGAGAGAGAGAGAGAGAGAGAGAGAGAGAGAGAGAGAGAGATTGACTCTTTGTTTCAAAACAATGAGCAAAACGATGGAATTATAACTGTTACTTACTTGTCAAGGACAAAATACAAGTCGAAAGCGCCTTGACATGATCTCTCCTCCTCCACATCTTCTTCGGCTCCCGCAGAAGGAAGCGTGAACAACAAAAGTCCAAAGAAAAGCACACCGAGACACATTTTTACGACTGAATGTGCCATCGTTTCTTATTGCAAAAACATCAATCCTCAGTCAAACAAATGGCCATTCACATTATCTTTAATATCTAGCTTGAAATGAGCCTCTGCTGAGGCTGAGATCCTGAGGGAAGGATGCACACAAAGAAGAGGAGTTTTTGCGGATGTTGACGCAGTCCTTACTCACTCACATCAGTCTGAAAACTTCAGATAAGACACGCTATTCCCAAAATGCAATGCACAGAAAGCCGATGTCCAGGGAAAAAACACCACAGAAAAAAAACAAAAAACTGTTTCCAAATTTGTGTTTAGTGTTTTTATATAAAACACGGGCCACTTTGCTGTTTTTTGGGGAGCTTTGAAGAACTGTTGACGCACGAAATCCACGTGTAAAAAGGCTAGATGTATTTTTCCCCAAGCGCTTGAAAGCTATTTAATGTAAATGTGCAAAGCAAAGACTGAGTCGTTTGAGAAAAGAGCCCAGGCTCAGAGTTGGCAGAGGATCTGGTGTCAAATTTCTACCCTTGTAGGAAAAAATTGGGGCAGTTTCTTCTCCTGCTCCTTGAAGGTTTCCTCCCTTTCTTTTGGATATGCAAAATATGTGTTTTTCGCTGTTTTGTCTTTTGTCTGCTTTTGACGATAATAAAATAAAACAGAAAATGAAAACTAGAGTAGAAAAATATTTTATTTTTAAACATTTTACAAAAGGCTTACCAGTATGACTTTATTTCTTATTCTAGTATAAACCACAATTATCTAAGTGCAATTTCCAAGTGTTGGGTCAAGATTAATTAATTAATTAATTAACATTTTTATTTATTAATTTTCCCCTTTCTGCCCTGTCAGCAGTTTACATCGATGTAGGTGGCGTTAAGCCTGAGTGGCTTTTTATGCCAAATCTCCAAGGCTGCATCTGAAATCGCACATGGCTACTATATAGTAGGCGAAAAAAAGTTTGTGACGAAAGAAGTATGTCTGAATTCACAGTAGCCTACTCAGTGCACTAGTGTAGGCAAAAAGTCCCCAAATAAAGAAAATCTGATGAGAAGAAGTGCAGAGTGATGTCATCAAAATCACTGATCCATATCGGCAGACTGTAAGTTTTGATTGCTTATATCTTCTAAATGTGAATTTTGTCATTGTTTTGGAGCACATATAGATAACAATAAGGCTAACATTCACTCTAAAAGCCAAAAAACTTAAAGTTTGATTTCATGGGGACTTTAATAAAACACCTAACACACTCCGCAACATGTGACCGGCTGAAGCTAATATAAACCGAAGTGCAAGGTAATACTGAACATAATAGCAGACTGAATGACGAACTCATGTGAACTCATTCGAATTCCTCATATAAACTTGATGTCGTAATTGTTGAGCTGCTTAGACCACTGGATCATGTTATTGTGAAATATTTTGTTTTATTTATCTGGTTTTAGATGCTTGTATATTACTGCCATTGGTTCTGCTTGCTGTTGTAGCAGTTAAACCACCATGACCAGTGTAGTATAACTAACCGGCCAAAACCAGCATGACCGTGCCCAAAACATAACTGATAACGAGCAATGTTAACACAAAACTTCATACAGAAATCAGTTTTTATTGTTGACCTCTAACTTGTTGACCCCCGCCATTACACTATAGTGTTTTGAAGATAATTTATTCCTGTTAAAGTCCTGTTGACAAAAGGTGCTACATAATTGAAACTTTAGGTATGGCAATATTTGACAGCATGCTTTGGTCCAATGCTGGATGAAGAAGATATGCTGCCATCTTCTGGTTCTTGATGATCATTTCTAAAAGAAAAGGTGCAGTAAATACATGTACATAGTTTTGTAATGACGGTCATACAGCAAAAAGTGCATTGTAGACTTACCAAATATAGGCCTAAACAGTGTTTTTGCTTATATTCTGTGTGGTTAAGTGTGTTTTTGTTCTAACTGTGATTTAAAAAATGAGTTGAGATTGCAAGTAGTTATTTTAAGTAGAGGTAAATAATCTTAAACCTTCACGCGTATGTCTGGAATTGGTTTATATTTGCTAAACTAATTTTGGTAACACTTTACAATAAGGTTCATTAGTTAACTACATTAGTTAACATTAACTAAGAATGAACAATACTTCTTCAGCATTTGTTAATCTTTGTTAATGTTAATTTCAACATTTACTAATACTTAATTAAAATCTTGTTAACATTAGTTAATGCACTAACATGAACACACAATGAACAGCTGGATTTGTATTAACTAACGTTAACAAAGATTAACAAAAACAGTAACAAATGTATTGCTCATGGTTAGTTCATGTTAGTTAATACATTAACTAATGTTTAATAAATTAACCTTATTGTAAAGTGTTACCCTAGTTTTATACAGTATTTATTAAGTTTTATCATTTGGTTTCAATTGCGATTTCCCACAAATAGATTTAAGTAGCATTTCAAACAAAACAATTTTCATCTTTTTTTAATTATTTTTATATATATGCATGAGTAGATGTTTACAATACAAGCATATACAAGCATGAACACATTGTAATGTGTACAAAGTAAACTAGTACACAAAGTACTGTACCCAACACTTATATTCAAGTTCAGACCAGGGCTAATCTGAATATCACTTGGAGAATATTACCTGCATTATCCTCAAGTTTGCTTTTAGAGATCGCAAGCTTTAGATTGGATGGGTTAGAAATAATACAGAAAAATAGAAAAAGATTTGAACTAGCAAAAGAAGGCTTAACTTTGTACTGTCTAAACATTACCTTAATAATCTACACAAAAAATGTCATCCTTAATCTAAATAACTAATTTGCTATATAATTTGGCTTCCGTAACAGGCCCAGATGAACGACTTATTTTTGGCCGGAAAAATGCTTATAGAGGATGCCCTTGGCTGTGTCGAGGGCAGCGTCAGCGGGCACTGGGATGTGTGGGGCAATGCCAGCACCCTCCCAGGCCGGACCCTGAGCAGCGTCCGAGTGCTTGATGGGAATAGACAGGAAGATATCGCTTTCGCCCACACAGAAGGCCTCTGGGGGGTGACAACCTCCAAGGGTTGTCTCACCGATGATCATTGCACGTCCCAGCCTTTTCATGATAAAAACAAACTCCTCAGCAGCTCCAGCAGTCACACCACTGGTGAGGATTATCAAACTCTTTTTGCTGCCATATCTCTTGCCTAGATAGAGTAGAATTGCACACTTAATTTTGTAGCATGAAATATGCATATAACAATATACAACCCAGACAGCAACATAGTGGACATGCGGATTCAACGCGTACCAGATGTGGGCCGGATCTGGGCCGACACTATGTTGCTGTCTGGGAACACATAATCTACTTCAGGACACAGCATTTTTTTTGTGTTTAGATCAAAAAAGATACTTATTGAAACTGGTCTGCACAAAAAGTTAAATATGTATAGTCAGTTTAGTAATGTACCTGTAAGTTGTGTAAGGGTCAGAAGATCACTTGTGGTATTGGAGGGTCTGTCATAAACATGGTCCAGCACAATCTGCTTGTCACCATCAAAGAAGTATGAGCAAAAGCCAGCGATAGAAGAGGTAGGTCCACCAACATTGTTCCTTGAAAGAAAATTATAATAACAAAATTTATCGTAATATCAAATTATGGTCAAAGCCGGTGGATTAAAAATGTGTACATTATTGAATTTCATTCAGAACTGGTTAGCTGGATTTACAGAGCGAGAAACAACTATACAATACAATAATCACCTCAGATCAATGATCAGCGCGTCAGTGTCAATCACTTTTTTCCAGACATGTTCCACAATGATCTGAGCAATGGCAGCAACATGCTCAAAATCTCCAAACATGTCAAAGCGAAGGTAACCAATGTTGTTTTCAAATACATCAGTGTGGAATGAAACTTTGATGAGCTCAATGAACATCTCGGGTGTGGGATTCTGGAAGTTGAAGAAAAATTCTCATTCATAATTTTGCCTCAACAACCAACATATCTCTGAATTGTTATATATCAAAAAAAAAAAAGAAAAAAGAAAAAAAGTAGTGCATATAATGACTTACCATTGGAGGAAGTGCAGGAATATTGCTGGTGGTCTTCAGGCATTTGTCCCCTGACAGTTTTAGGAGGTCCGCTGAGAGCTTTACTTCCAGTTCTTCTTTTGTGGAGATCAGTTTGTATTCCCCACTGGATGCAACAGCTCCCAGCTTCTCAGCGACATCATCCCCGACACTTGGAAATGCATAGTTGTCTGCAACCAGTGTGGCTGCCGCCTGAACCAACCCTGGGATTTCAGCACGAAGTTTAATGATTGCAATGGCAGCATCAAGCGCATCTTCTGCAGCAACTTCAACATCTGGTGCCACTCCAGTGATTTCCCAGCTCTTGCCAGTGATGGGGTTAATAGACTTAGCAACTGGCACAGACACATAGAAGTCGGTGTCACCCACCTTGATTTTGTCCATTTTCATAGTTCCCCCAGCTGTTTTCTCCCCAACGATTGTGGCCCTTTTAAAGTGTTTAAGGCAGTAAGCAACATCTTCTGCAACCCCAAGAGTATCCTTGCTTGTCAGAATGACCAAGGGTTTGGAGGTTCCATATCTTTTCCCCAACAGGGTCGGTATGGACCACAACTCTATGGTGAGGTCGGACGTGCGATCGTACACCGAATCAATGTGGATTAATGGCTCAGGATCAGTGTAGTAAGACACAATATATGGGATTCCGGATATCTCACCACTGATAGCATTGCGGAAGTCAAGAATCATGCCAGATGTTGGGAGCACTTTGTCCCAGATGTACTCCAGCAAAAGAGGTCCAACTCTCTGAGCCATCTCCTCACCAATGATGTGTTGAATCTTCAGGTAGCCAATGTCGCCATCCAGGATCTCAACTTTGACCGTGGCTTTGATCACTGCGGCCAGATGCTCCGGTGGGATGTCAGGCATGGCCGGCGGTACTGCAGGAACGAAACCTGGCTCGTATGTGACGTTCACTCTGGAATCACCAATCGTTTTTTGAACCCCATCAGCCAGAACAGCGGCAAGGATGGCAGGGTCTGAAATGCCGAGGATCTCCGTGTTACTACTCGCAGCGTCAATTGCCTCTTCCAAACCGGCGAGTTTTTCTGGAGAGCAGTAGTTGTCTATGAGTATTTTTGCCATATCCACAATAAGTGTTGGGGAGAAAGCACAGTGAGCCACATTACTGAAGATCAACAACGACGCTAGTAGAACTACAGCTTGAGCCATTTTGGCAGGTTTCGGATTCCTGCTAATACGGCGCAACTGAACTCTCCTTCTGCAGAGAGGTTTGTCAACTGAGTCTGCTTCTACAGTCAGGTTTCTGTTAACACATGCATAAGAAGCTTTCCCTCACAATAAAACCTTAATCTCATTAGCCAAAGTTCTTCAGTTAGAAAATAGCAAGCAAAAATGTACGTTACATGTTACAATAAAATGAAGCACTTGTAGTTAAATGAATGGTATTTATTTATATTTACCTTTGTAAGAGTGTTTCTTAAATACAGTATTGTAGAAAGGAAATTCAATTCACGTGTATCAAATAACATTTTGTTGTAATTTCAGTGGCTAAAAGGTATACAAAGGAAACATTTACTGATGTCTTCTTTTTTATTTTATTCTATAGCATGTCTGTTTTTACATTAGTATGAGTATACAAAAGCACATCATCAAAAGAGCATTCTGGTGAACAATTTCAGAAATATGCCAGACATAGCTTTAAAAAACGTACATTAATTTTTATTACATACACATAAAACATTAAAATAACAAAGTTTAAATCCTTTCGACAATGTTTCGACAGTTTTACTCTAAAATAAAGAAGACGAAAAGAATAACGAAGCCTCTAGTTCTATTTCCCAGAATTTTTCTTTTGTTGTTTTTTGCCAATTATTTTCTGGGCAAGATTAAGTGCATCATTTGCTTGAACTTCTATATGTGGTTCAATCCCTGACACACTCCATGCTTTTCCAGTAACTGCACTCAAAACCGCCTGGTTGGGAATGGAAGCATATAGGATGCTATTCCCAATTTGGTACGTTCCACTTGAGAGGGCGCCTCCGATAGTGGGCTCTCCAATTACAGTGGCCCTGTTCAGGTCTTTCATTGTTCTAGCGAATGCCTCAGCGGCTGATCCAGTTATGTGACTTGTCAGGATATAAATGTCTTTCTGAGAGCCGTACCTCTGTCCTAGCACTTCTGGAAGGGTCATAACCTCTGTCACAGTTGTTGTGGAGCGATCAAAAACAGTGTAAAGGTGTTTCAAGGGTCGTGCATCAAAAAAGTAGGTGCAAATGAGTGGAATAGCCGTGGAATAGCCACCCGTGTTATACCTCATGTCAATTATGAGCATGTCTGTGTTCACCAGCTTGTTCCAAACAGCTTTGATGAGCTGAGGACCAATTGCTCGCACAACCTTTATGTCTTCCATCATGTCGAATCTCAAATAGCCAATATTTCCAGACATTACCTCTACTTTGAACAGGGCATCAATGATGAACCCGACCTCTTCAGGGGAAGGGATTTTGGGGATGTCATGAAGGGATTCAATTTCGCAGTAGAAAATGTGCAGTCTGTGGTCACCCGAGGTCTCCTGGAGATCTGCAGTGAGTTGAGATGCAAGAGATTCATAGTCAACAACTGACCGGTACAGTCCCTCGGTTAGTTTGGACCGTAACAGTCGACTCACTTTAGCTGCAACCTCAGGTTCAGTGTAATGTTTTTCCAAGAGATCTCCAGCTTCTTGCACCAAAGCCTGAATATCCTTGTGAAACGCAATGATTTCATGAGCTCGCTCAACTGCATCTTCAGCAAGCACGATGGCATCGGGAACCACACCGCCTCCAAGCCAACATTCCCCATTTATATCAATGAAATTTATGATGGGGACAGTGATGGCAAGGTTCGTTTCTTCAACTTGAAAAGTTTTGGAGTGAAGGAGTGTTCCAGAGGTGATTTCCCCTATAACAGTGCCTCGGTGCAAGGACTGCATCAGGTAAGCGAACTCTTCTCCAGCTTCTGCTGTGTAATAGCTTGTCAAAATATAAATACCCTTTCTAGAACCATAGGAAGGCCCGCTGATGTTACGGAGGGTGTGGAAATCAGCGGTCATGTTCCGGATGCTGTCGTAGATCGAAAAGAGGTGAGTGTTTGATGAGATGTCGAACATGTAGGAAAGCAGAATTGGCAAGGCCTCGGTGGATCCGCCGGTGTTATAGCGCAGATCGATGACCAAGTTCTCCGTGTCTTTGACAGGTTGCCAGACCTTCTCTTTGATTCGATCCTCTAGTCCTATCAAAATGGTGGGTGTTGGGAACCTGTCAAAACGCAGATATCCATTGTTTCCCGAGAGAATTTCCAACTTGAATAATGGATCAATAAGATTATCAAAAGATGAATGGTCTTCTGGTGTTGCATCCAGGCCATTGTTAGACAACCCTTGCATTGTCTTGATATTTAAACGAGGGTCTTCAAAGACGGTCTGCAGCTCATAATTAAGTTTCGCCGCCAAGTCCTCCTCAGAAACCACTGTGAAAAAGTCTGTTTTAGCGAGCTGATTTAGCAAAGCAGGGATTTTATCTTTAAACGAATAAAATCGCTTAATGATGTCTGACACTCTTTTAACTGCTTTCGGTAGTGCTTTCCTGATGGCAATGAGGGACTTGGCTTTGGCAACTCCTTCCTTCGGGTTGACTGTGACGGATGGCGAAACCCCGTTCACTTCCCAGCTCTGTCCTGTTACAGGGTTCACAGATCTAGCAACCGGGACCGTGATATAAAACCCAGAGTCCCCAACGCTTAACTTGTCAACCTTAACAGAGCCTCCGGCCGACCTTTCTCCAACAACGACAGCTCTTTTGAGATGTTTTAAGATGTAGGCAACCGCTTCAGCCGCACCAATGGTGCGCTTGCTGATTAAAACGATCAGCTCTTTTCTTTTCCCATATCGTTCCCCCAGGAGGGTCGGCATCGTCCACAGCTCCTTCGTGGCGTTAGTGGGTCGCTCATAGATTGTGTCGATGTGCAAAAGTGGTTCAGAGTCGGAAAAATAGGAAACAATGTATGGGAGACCGGAGAGCTCTCCCGCTGTGCTGAAACGGAGATCAAAGATCATCGCTGACGTATGCGCAACCTTCTTCCAGATGTTGTCGTGAAGGAGGCGTCCCAGTTTTGACACAGTCTCCTGACCTATAATACGGTCAATCCTCAGGTAGCCAACATTGTTATCCATCACCTCCAGTTTAACCGTGTTCCTGATTAGCCGTATCAGCTGTTCAGTAGGCAGCGACTGAAGTGCAGGTGGCGTGATCGGAGTATAATTAGGCTCGTAAGACACACTCAGTCTGGGGTCATTGAGTGCACCCTGAACGCCCGCAGTCAGGACTGATGCCAGTGTTTTCCGATCGGAGATGTGTAGGATCTCTCCGCTGCTTATAGCCTGTTGGATTGCCTCCTGCATACCGACTAGATTCTCTGGGAAGCAATAGTTGTCAAGCAGAATTTTAGCCATATCCAAGACAAGCGCAGACTGAAATGATGCACCGATGAACAGAACCTGACAAGCGACTATGATCAGGGCAAAAACCCTTACAGTCCCTGCCATCTTTTGCCGTTGGTTGTCGAATTTAGTCTGAGCCAGAGGTTTTTGTCCATTCATTTGGTGGTCCTTTGGCAGATAGAACAGGTTTTTGACAACAGCAACCACATAAGAGGCTTTTGCTCTGAATAAACCTTTAATCGCATTATCTGCAGTGCATCAGCAAGACATTGACAGATCAAAATCAATAAATATGGAAAATGTTGGAGAGGATATAAAATCTCTCTAAATGCACAGCTTCATCGTGACTTAAAGGGACGGTTAACCAAAAAATATCATTTGCTTACTCATTTACTTACATCCGTGGAACACACAAACAATGTCTTGGGATTTTTTTTTTTTAAACAAACAGTTTTTTCAAAATATCTGTTGTTTCACAGAAGAAAGAGGTTTAGAATTACATGAGAGTAAATGAGGATTTTTGGTACATATGATGTTTGTTTGGAAGATAAGTAAATCATATTATGGAAGGCAAAATGTTTAAGTACTGTGTATTTATTGGTGCATCTGTCTTTTTTGTATTTGGTCTCAATGGTAGCATTTTATTATACAGTCCTGTTCCACATGTACATACTATGCACTTATTATAGTAATTACAATAACTGGGTAATAACTAGGTACTGACCCTGAACCTAACCTTTACTGATGTGGTTACCTTATAATATACCCAGTACTTTCTTAGGTCAGTATAAGTACACATAAGTGTATGTAATGTAAAATAAAGTGCAATCATCTCAATGTTTTTGACCATGACAGGGGAAACATTTTAAGCATTAGAACATTAAAAATATTTGATAAGGGGATTATTTTCCAGTAAATGTGTCTCTTTACACATTTGCTTTTGGATTATAGTCCTGTCAGCCCTGTCGTCATGAGGGAAATAAGGTCAAGCTTTCAAAGGTGACGTCTGGGTCAGGCTAATGATGTGATTACACTGCTGAACAGGTGACTGTTAAATAAACACCAGGATAGAAATGCATTTGTATATGCAACACCACAAACCATAACATATATTTCTTACCAGGCAATTTAGACAATGGCTTTGATTGTATAACATCAGAGCATTACACTTTTTCTAAAAGAGGCTCATTTATTAACTGTACGTTACTGAATAGTTATTGTTTTTTTTAATCTTCTTACAGATTTCACCGCTTCATTATTTTCTATCATTTGTCTAAATATTAGAGCATTAGTGTGAATTTAGAGGCCCTTGCCACTTTTACAGAATGAAATTATGTAACCCCACATTCACTCAACACTAATTGGTGCTGCACTGTTAATCTTGCTTTATCTTTTAATGCTCAGTCTTATGCAATTCTGTCTGATGATTCCATGTGGCCAATCAGAGATTGGGAATCTCATTTTAAGATGACGAGTTTTGTGCAGTGTATCTGATGGGAGAAAATGTTTCTGAGCTGGAGATAAAAACAGGTTCGCATGAATATCTGTCCCTGAAAAGTATTGCTACGCTTTTTCATTTTTTTTTTATATATATAATTCCACAAAAACGTCCTCCTCACTATGTCTGAAATTTACCAGAACCATGCAAATCCTATGAAGTTTGTGCTTTTATAAATTCCATTATTTTGTTTATCATTTGAGGATCATGCGACTAGTATTTGTTAAGATCTAATGAATGTTACAGGCATTTTAAGCTATTACAAAACAATGTACCAGTTCCAATTGCTTACCTGACTGCAAAGCTCCACCAGCAGCAGAAAGCAAGCACTCACCACACACCACAATGAGCTTGGCTTGCTATAAAATGTATTAGGAAAGCCCAAACTGGAATTACTTTGATGCATGATTTCTTGCAATCAAATAATTTTTGGACTTTATTGATAAAATGTAAATCAAATTACATCATTGTAAAACAAAATATTTTGTATGTAAATATATATGCTGGACATACAATGGATTATATACAAATCTTTTTGTGGGGGGAGAAAAATAATAAAATTAATGGAAAAAAAAAGAAAGAAAAATAATTCGAGAGCCGGTTGTACAAAAGGAAGAAAGAATACAAAGTTATATCCACAAGCGTCAAAAGTGCTCAAGCCCTGAATGTTTCGTTCTGGAACTCTAGTGGGAGGTATTGCGTAAGTTTTGTTTGTTGTATATGAGCATTTCCCTGATAATTTTTGTCTGGAACTACCCAGAATAGGTCAATCTTGAAGCGGGACCACAGGGGCATTGGCCCTAGCTAAATTCTCATTATGCCCCATCCATATATACTTTTTTTAATTCATTATTTTTTATTTATTTTATTTATTTATTCGGGACAGTGCACATTAATAAACAATCTTAACATTTCTGTACAGACTGTAAATGAGCCAGGTTATAGCATAAATGCTAATTTTCACCTGTAGTCCCGAGGCAGGAAGACAACATTACTAAAGAACTAGGTATAGGTTTAAAATGCTTTGAAACTTTGCAGATTTAGACCTGAAACAAATACAAAGTACATGCAAGTACACGTCACACTGTCAGCGGCTTCTATTACTATTGCAGTTTTTAATAACAGGGTAGATCTTAGAAACATGTTTACAGCTTTCTGCCTGAGAAAGACCACATCATTTGTGGGTGTTACCCTATCGCCACCTTGAGGTTTCTTACTAGTATGTACAACTGGACCGCATGCTTGCAGTGCACTGGGCAAGCACTGACATCTGTTTTTGCATACTTGTGTAGAGTGTGTTGCTGTATTAAAATGTAAAACAAAAATCTCTAAGGGGGAATATCGCCCCTGATGTTTTGGTTATACAGCCAAATCTTAGAAACGCCCCTGGGTATGTCCTCAGCTAGTCGACGTAAGTGAAATGAAAACAGAATTATGGAGTCAATATAATGCCACATTTGTTTGCAAAAGAAAAAAGCATTGCAAAAGAGAATAACGATTTGCAAAAGAAAGTTAAAGTATTGAGCAAAAAAAAAAAAAGAAGAATTTATTTTGCACACAATAATACAGAATTGCAAAAGAAAAATAAAGTATTGAGAAAAAAAGTTGTTTTGCATTCAAAAATAAAGAATTGCAAAAGAAAAATAAAGTATTGAGAGAGGAAAAAACAAGTTTTGCAAACAAAAATAAAGAATTGTGAGAAATAAAGTGTACAAATAAAAATCAATGACAGCTGTAAAAAAAAATCAATGACAGCTGATCCTATTTTATCTCTGCAACAGATGCAGCAATCAGTTAAAGTGGAGTTTATTATTAGTCTTTGAGGCTACTTTCTACACAAGTAAAATAGGATCAAAGTTCTTAAAGTCCCCCTGTGGTGAAAATCCAGCTTTTAATGTTGTTTATGTGTCTGTGTGGTGTTTTAATATGCTTTAAGACAAACCATGTGCAAGTTCATGTCAACATAAAACACGGTTTGAAATCGCTGGTGTTTCTGACGTCACACACCTTGTAACCAATCAGATCAACGTGTGATCGTCAACCAGTGGATCTCTGAGCTGAGTGAGTGAGTGGAGGCGGGGCTCATTTGCATATTCATAGAACCACGTATACTAAATGAGGCAAGGGTGTCGAGTTACATTCAAGCTATTTTAAGACATGAAGAAATGTGTTTCGAGGAAAAAACTATTAAATACGTCATTTTAAGTTTTAAGGGATAAAATAATTGACTACAGGGGATCTTTAAGCTTCTTTTACAGCTGTTATTGATTTTTGCAATTAATTATATATTTATGTTTGCACTACTTAAATTCTTTATTTTTGTTTGCAAAACTTAGTTTTTCTCTCTCATTACTTTATTTTTCTTCTGCAATTCTTTATTTTTGTTAGCAAAACTACTTTTTTCTGCTCAATACTTTATTCTTTTGCAAATATAAGTGGCATTATATTGGCTTTATAATGGAAGCTGACTTTAACCTCAAGAAGCTCTTTTATATTAAAAGCACTTTTTAATTATGCTACACTCTTAAAAAAGGTTCTTTATTGGCATTTATGGTTCCGTGAAGAACCTTTAACAGAAAAAAGGTTATTCAAATGTTCTTCACTTTTAAGAACGGTTCATTGCAAGGTTCTTTGGGGAGCCCAAAACGGCAGATGGGAATGATAAAACGAATGCTGTTATTTGACAGATGAATGGGTGAGCAGCCGAACACTACCTACATCCACACTTTGCTACTTTCATCTCCTCGTACAGGTGTCGGACCGTGATGACACCCCTTTCTTGGTACATGACGGCGATTGGGTCCAGCTTGGTTGGGACGCAACAAGCCATGTTTGCCTTTTTGGGATTGCTCAGGTTAACCAGAGTTTGGATGATTGCATGTTTGGAGGGGCTTACGTCATCTGTCAGGGGGAAATAACACACCCCTTTGCACTCATAAGCGTCATATTCAGGTGGAGCCACGATCCATTTATCCCATCCGATGTCTTTGAAGTTCACCTTCAGCGAAGTTCTCCGACAGTAATTGTTCTTTGCTTTCCTCTTCTTCCTGGGGTGCTTGTCCACAGGAACATGATTTTCCACAAATATCCGCTCCTTCTCATGAAGAAGCATCTCTTTGACCTCATTCATCGACTCTCCCTTTCTGTTCCCGAGATCATCCGAAAAAACTATTACGACCGCCGAGCCGTTGTCCTCTAAACCCGTGCTTATGCCAAGAGATTGACAGTTTTGTTGGATTTCCACCTGGAGTTCACCCGCCCCGCGTCCAGAATCCTGCCAAATCCTGACGGCGCTGGTCACGTCGAAAGCCTCCCATGTGTTTCTGGCCTCAGTGACGTCTCTCCCATCCAGAAGCTGTAAAACGTCCGCATCCTGCTTGTATTCTACGCCGTAAACATGAATGGATGTGAATTGGTCAGCGCAGGTGCTTTTACTTCTTTCCCAGAGAGTGAACAGCCTCAGCTGGACTGATGTGATCTCCTCATGATTTGGGATGGAAACGTTGAATAGGAGCCCGTGTCGAGTTTTGTTGCCGTGTCGGACGGAATAAATAACATCTGTAAAGAACAGAAAATAGAGATTAATACAGCTTTTCACTCATATACAAGTGGCGTGAAAATTGCATCCACCTTAGAGACACTTACCCTGTATGATGAAGCTTCGGATGACATCCGACCGAGGGATGGAAGTCTTATCAGATGCGTATTTGTTATAGAGATCCATCATGAACTGAGGAGGTTGAACCTTTCTGTGTTCTTGCGGCACGCCTGATAAATTCAGCTTCCTTAAAAAGTCTTCCTTCCTGAAGCCCAGAAAGCTCTCCAACTTGGAGTCGAAGTCATCTTCTTCCTCAAGGTTTTGCTCTTCTCCCTGAACGAACATCGTGTCTTCCAGACTCCCTAAAGATTTCCCCTCGCAAAGCCCAACTGAAGTAGCAAAATTGACGGACATCAGAAGAAGCAGATATCGTAAACCCCGCATCTTTCGTTTGGTTCCCGAAGCGGATAGGTGGCTGTCTGCGGCAAGTTTTACATCTGACTTTGGTTTGTGGAAGATCCTTTGAAATCGGGGTTCCTCAAGTGAACCTCGGGTTCACTCCCACGTCCCACGCTAAGCAGAAACCAAAATAGTAGCATAGCTATTCTTATCTTTGACACCAAAGTCGTGGTTTGAGCTTTGTTATCTTGAGGAAGCTTGTAGTTAATGAGGGCTCTGTAAACACTCTGGGAACAGACTTTGAAAACTAATGAGAGTGATTTTGACAAACCCTTATTTACAGGGTCAGACTTACTTCTGGCTGTTTTTACCAAAGCATCTCCATCACTTCTGAATGTGTTTGTGTCTGCACATGTAAGATGCTTCAACTAATCAGCTTCGGCTATGATAAATATTAACATTATAGATTCCTTTCATTTGGATTCCTTTTCATTCGGCTGGAATCTGGCCGTGTAAAAGAGTTAATGGGTCTGAGTTGACCTTTGCCCCTTTGTTGCAAACAATCTATGTTCCTAATACAACTCATTAGGTCTTTATTCACAAAAATTCCTCCAGGATTTCAGTTAAAAAAAAAAAAACATACCAGTTTATACACCAGAAGAGCACTGGAGAATCTGGTTTAAGAAATGTTTGCATAAAAAGTCGATACAGTACAGTTTGAAAAAAAATAAATAATTATAAATGACATGATATTGCTATAAAAATACAAAACTCTCCTTTGATAAAGTTTCACAAAACCTCTTAGATGTTATTATTTTATTTTAAAATCCATAATCTTATGACTTTTCTATAGCTATGGCTAATCAATCCATCTGTTCTAACTTATGGGGTCCGTCCTTATAGGGGGAAAAACAATATTATGCCAAATCACGAAGCACTAGATGGCAGCATTACGCTGCACTTTCTTCATTCGTCCGTCTCCTCACAAATGACCAAAAATCATCAGCAGTTTTCTTTTCATGCAAGATCCAGGTGTTTAGATCCTATAGGTTACACTTTATCTAATAAATCAAATAAAACGCTTATAAGGATTTATAGCAACACTTTACAATATGATTTCATTTGTTAACATTAGTTAACTCGAACTAAAAATGAACAATACTTCTATCTACAGCATCTCATAATCAATGATAAAATAATACATTTATTAATAGATTTTTAAAAATAAAACATTAATGAATAACATAAACGAAATGAATTTTATATTAACAAAGGCTAACAAATGCTGTAAACATATATTGCTCATAGTCAGTTCATATTAACTAATGCATTAAAACTAATGTTAAAAAATGACACCTTACGTAAAGTTACCGGATTTGGTTACACTTTATTTTAAGGTGATGCAATTACATTGTACTTACTTAAATAAGTAATGAGTGATATTAATTAACTACATGTACTTATGATGTAGTTACACGATACTACATGCACTTACTATAGTAAATACAGTAAATTATGCATAATTACAAGTAGCTACGTCATCCTTAAAATAAAGTGTAAATCCGTTTAAATCACTAGGTTCTTTTAAATTTGCTTTGTACTTGTTTCAAAACAAAAACAGCTTGGCTTACTATATGTTACAATAAGGATTATATACAATTCGTAAAAAAAAAAAAAAGAGAGTGGAAAGAGGATACAATGTTTGTGTGCAAAGATCCAATATTAGCCTGTTTGAGGTGTCGAGGTCTTATTT
This sequence comes from Rhinichthys klamathensis goyatoka, assembly GCF_029890125.1. Lineage (NCBI taxonomy): Eukaryota > Metazoa > Chordata > Actinopteri > Cypriniformes > Leuciscidae > Rhinichthys > Rhinichthys klamathensis. The sequence continues at coordinate 7,534,283 of NW_026606583.1, forward strand.
GCAGAGATATAAAGTTCATTTTCGGCAGTCCCTTGAGCTGAGTTCATTGTTTTGCAGGTTGTATTTATCTATATGTCCATTATTGAGCTTGCTCTCCTTACCGACAGGCACAGGTCTCCACAGACATGCTGGGATAGACCTTCACTAGCATGTTCCTGCTGGAGTCCAGGAACAGCACAGCCAGAGAGCTCATCGTGTCGGGAACGCAGCACGGCTCTGGGACGCCAGGCACGATCCCCACGGCTCGCACTATACTCTGGATGGTCGCATGATTGGAGGGATGAACAACCTGCATTAAGAGAAGTAAAAGTTGGAGAAAACGACTGTCTTTTAACAAGGTTAACGTGACAATGCCCAAATGCATTTCTTAGTCCTATCCACCCACCTTATTTTTAAAGTCACCATGACATCAAAGTGGACAATTTTTTTTTATGGAATATTGCAGTATTTATTATAAATGACTTATCAGTGCACATCATTATTTCTTGAATCGGAATAACTTCCCCTCCCTCTTGCAGCATCTCTTCTCTTCTCTGATGACGAGGGCGGGGCAACCTGTCACTCACATGAGATCCACCAATAGCAAACCACAACCATCCAATCAATTCCCCACGGACGAAAGCAAGCCCCGCCCACATTTGTTCTTGTTCAAGAAGTCTTTCTATTCAGATATTCGTCAGAAAAGACAATCACAACCTTCATTTCATGCCGACTTTAAAGGGATATTCCACATTTTTTGGAAATAGGCTCATTTTACAACTCCCCCAGAGTTAAACTGTTGAGTTTTACCATTTTTGAATCCATTCAGCCGATCTCCGGTTCTGGCGGTACCACTTTTAGCATAGCTTAGCATACATCATTGAAGTGGACAAGACCATTAGCATTTCTCAACAAAAAAAAGACCAAAGTGTTTCGATATTTTTCCTATTTAAAACTTGACTCTTCTGTAGTTACATCGTGCACTAAGACCGACGGAAAATGTAAAGTTGCGATTTTCTAGGCTGATATGGCTAGGAACTATACTCTCATTCCTGCGTAATAATTCCTGCGTAATGATGCGTCATATCATTACGCCTGCTGCACTCATGGTACGGCAGTGAAGTTTCTTGATTATTACGCAGGAATGAGAGTATAGTTCCTAGCCATATCAGCCTAGAAAATCGCAACTTTACATTTTCCGTCGGTCTTAGTGCACGATGTAACTACAGAAGAGTCAAGTTTTAAATAGGAAGAATATCGAAACTCTTTGGTCATTTTTTTTTGAGAAATGCTAATGGTCTTGTCCACTTCAATGATGTATGCTAAGCTATGCTAAAAGTGGTACCGCCAGAACCGGAGATCGGCTGAATGGATTCAAAAACGGTGAAACTCAACAGTTTAACTCTGGGGGAGTTGTAAAATGAGCCTATTTCCAAAAAAAAGTGGAGTATCCCGTTAAGTCTTTTTTTTGTGTCAGAATTAGACCAATTGTTCTGCACATTGTAATGGACTGTAAGATAGGGCTTATTAAACTGGTAAAATTCTAAAACGATTTCAGCTCAATATTCAAATTAATCTTTCATGTCCACATATTAATTTTATTTTGTTGAGCTGCCGTGCAATAATGAGATAATGTACACTGCCCAGCCAAAGAAAGTTGCTGTTTGGATTTAAATAGGCCTATGATTGGATCATTATTGCAGTGTTTATTATGTTTCTTGCATGTTATATGTTTGCCAACAGTTCTTCTAACCCTAATTGATGGAGTGTGTAGCTTTTTATTTCTTAAACACCCATGTAGGAAGACACATCATGGCCATATTCCAGGATGACAATGTCAAGATTCATAAGGCTCAAATTGTGAAGGAATGGTTGTGAGGGAGCATGAAGAATCATTTTCACACATGAATTGGCACCTCTGAGTCCAGACCTTAAAAACTCATTGAAAGTTTTTAGATGTGCTGGAGGAGACTTTACAGAGTGCTGGACTCAATACAAGATCTTGAGCAAACATTGATGGAAATAACATCACAACATTTATTGCCAATTCATGTGTGAAAATGATTCTTCATGCTCCCTCACAACCATTCCTTCACAATCTGAGCCTGATGAATCTTGACATTGTCATCCTGGAATATGGCCATGATGTGTCTTCCTACATGGGTGTTTAAGAAATTAAAAGTTACACACTCCATCAATTAGGGTTAGAAGAACTGGTACAAACATATAACATGCTAGAAACATAATAATCACTGTAATTAGGGAAGCACTGATATTAAGATTTTGGCCGATACGATAACCGATAATTCTTTACATTTTAATGTCGATAACCGATATATTGGCCGATAAATCTAAATCCAAAATTGTATATAATTGTTGAGAGCCTGCGTAATGATGCGTCATATCATTACGCCTGCTGCACTCATGGTACGGCAGTGAAGTTTCTTGATTATTACGCAGGAATGAGAGTATAGTTCCTAGCCATATCAGCCTAGAAAATCGCAACTTTACATTTTCCGTCGGTCTTAGTGCACGATGTAACTACAGAAGAGTCAAGTTTTAAATAGGAAGAATATCGAAACTCTTTGGTCATTTTTTTTTGAGAAATGCTAATGGTCTTGTCCACTTCAATGATGTATGCTAAGCTATGCTAAAAGTGGTACCGCCAGAACCGGAGATCGGCTGAATGGATTCAAAAACGGTGAAACTCAACAGTTTAACTCTGGGGGAGTTGTAAAATGAGCCTATTTCCAAAAAAAAGTGGAGTATCCCGTTAAGTCTTTTTTTTGTGTCAGAATTAGACCAATTGTTCTGCACATTGTAATGGACTGTAAGATAGGGCTTATTAAACTGGTAAAATTCTAAAACGATTTCAGCTCAATATTCAAATTAATCTTTCATGTCCACATATTAATTTTATTTTGTTGAGCTGCCGTGCAATAATGAGATAATGTACACTGCCCAGCCAAAGAAAGTTGCTGTTTGGATTTAAATAGGCCTATGATTGGATCATTATTGCAGTGTTTATTATGTTTCTTGCATGTTATATGTTTGCCAACAGTTCTTCTAACCCTAATTGATGGAGTGTGTAGCTTTTTATTTCTTAAACACCCATGTAGGAAGACACATCATGGCCATATTCCAGGATGACAATGTCAAGATTCATAAGGCTCAAATTGTGAAGGAATGGTTGTGAGGGAGCATGAAGAATCATTTTCACACATGAATTGGCACCTCTGAGTCCAGACCTTAAAAACTCATTGAAAGTTTTTAGATGTGCTGGAGGAGACTTTACAGAGTGCTGGACTCAATACAAGATCTTGAGCAAACATTGATGGAAATAACATCACAACATTTATTGCCAATTCATGTGTGAAAATGATTCTTCATGCTCCCTCACAACCATTCCTTCACAATCTGAGCCTGATGAATCTTGACATTGTCATCCTGGAATATGGCCATGATGTGTCTTCCTACATGGGTGTTTAAGAAATTAAAAGTTACACACTCCATCAATTAGGGTTAGAAGAACTGGTACAAACATATAACATGCTAGAAACATAATAATCACTGTAATTAGGGAAGCACTGATATTAAGATTTTGGCCGATACGATAACCGATAATTCTTTACATTTTAATGTCGATAACCGATATATTGGCCGATAAATCTAAATCCAAAATTTTATATAATTGTTGAGAGCCTGATTACAAAAACAAAAGTCTCACCATTAAAATCCATGTCCCAAACACACAATTATAATAATGTTCTAACTATAATTTTATGTAGCCTATATGACAGACTTGTGTTGCACTTAAATAGCTTATATTTTCCTTTTTTGAAGTGATTCCAATCATATTTCAAGCAATTCAAAACCATCATGGTGAACAGTGCACATCTGAAGTGTCTCAGCTGAAGGAAATAATCCATTACTAATCGGATTTAATATTTCGACCAAATTTTTTTATTTGGCCGATAATGAAAACATTAAAAATGAACATATGATATCGATATGGTGGCCGATATATCGTGCATCCCTAACTGTAATAATGATCCTATTTAAATCCAAACAGCGACTTTTTTCAAGGCCGGGCAGTGTGCGTTCAGGCGGTCATTATAAACAAAACTAACTGAAATATAGAACATAAACTTTTATTCCCTTACCTTTGGAATCGGGAATCCACAGGTTCCTGCACAATAGTAGGCATCAAATGCTTTCGGCGCTAATATCCATTCGCTCCAACCGATGTCTGCGAAGTCCACCCTCAGGTACCGGCGCGCACACACTCGCGGTTCACTCCACTGCTTGCGTCTCGCTTTTTTCATGGTCTTCTCGTCAAAGGTGAGCTCCTGCGACCCTCTCGATCCCTCGTGATAGCCCTGGCCTTTTGACAATGGTTTGGGCTTTTTCGCAAAAAAGCCGCTGTCCCAGAACTCCCTGCTCTTCAGGTCGTTGTACTGGACGTCAGGAAGGTAGTTATTCTCCAAGTGATCCAGTTCCCTTCTGATTCTAGAGCTTAAAGAAGCTGTGGACGCTTTGGTCCTGGTCTCATCAACCACAGTAGACGGACTGTATCTCTGCAAACTCATAGCAATGCTGTTTGGTTCAGTTATGGCAACGTCATCAGCGTATACAAGAATGAACGGCAGACTGTGAGGAGGCAAACGATCATGACGTCTGTGGGGACCGAAGTCAAACTCAACGGCAATCGATAGTTCGCCGTTCACATGGGCTTGTTTGATGGCTGATGATACGTCTGTAATCTGCCAAAGCCCCTTTCTGCTAGGGGACAGTGTGATGTTGCACAGCTGAGAGGGGATGGCAGCGTTTGGTGATGTTCCTCTAATGATGAGACGTGTTGTGGTGAGTGACTGAAGGTACTGGAGACGGCATGCGGATCCGCGGGAACGACGGCAGGCCCAAGGCCGCTGACGAACTTGCTGGTCAAGAAAGTGCAGAGTTGACGTCAGTATCGTCTCTGAATCGGGGATGGAGGTCAGGTTGAAGCGGAAAACAACTTTGTGGTGGGACAGCTCTGAAATAAGGCATTTGAAAACGTCACAAGTCATTAATTGCTGCTCGTCGATTTAGCGCGGGTTTTACGCTCATGCATGCATGTGATTGACCAGTAAAGTTTCCAGACAACATCCTCATAAACAACACATTTTTCACATTTTAGATTTAACATCCGACCACATTCTATGGTTTACGAGGTAGTTTAATAAAAAGATAAACACGGCTCCTGAATCGGTCTCTGGCCATATGGTAGTGTTTAGTGAGCCGCTCTCAAGGTTTCTTTCTTTCTTTTTTCTGTTTCCACTAATACCCTCTCTGTGTTTTAATAGCGCACCTCCAGTGGAAACTTAGCAGCTCTGAAACACTGAAATAATGGGGAAAATGCTATCTGTGCATGATTTCACATATGCTTATCATATATAGCCTAATTCATTTTAATCCAGGTGCATGTGCATATTTTTTATTTATGTAATGAATATTCAAAAGATGGGTTATGGGTCTTTTTTCCCCTTGTATTTCCTGAAGGGTTTCCAACAAATAAAATACTATACTTAACACTGGCCACACTATCCACCTTATTCTGCTCTAAACAATGCGCGCTGCCATGACGACGACTCCGGTTGTCAACTTCCGGTTCGTAGCGATCGACCGGTAAGTTACTAGCAGAGAGAGAATGAGTTCAGGTTCCACATGTGCTGTTGTTGGTTGTTTTAACAATTCAAAGAAGATACAAAACTTTTTAGAAACTGAGTGCTTCGAGCATAAGATAAGAAGGAGAGAATGTCCGTGTCCGGTTCCGTATCAGCTACATTCAATGCCAGAGTGTAGACATTTAGAGTGGTTAGCTGCGCTAAAACTGAAACATCCACCGAAAAAGGTGTACGTCTGCTCGCATCATTTTGTTGACAAACGCCCCACGGATGACCATCCCAACCCGGAATTATACCTTGGATATGACAGACCAGTGGTGAAGAAGAGACGTGCAATTGTTCGTGTCGAAGCGACAGGTAAGCCACTTTTAATGTTGAATTCTGTTGAGTTAACGTTAGCTACCTCCGGTTGTTTACATTTTACAAAATATTTATTTTATCTGTGGGCAGCCTAACCTATATTTTTACAATCAATATGCCCCAGCCTGAAATATTCGTGTCATCTGTGGGCAGTCTAACCTACATTTTATGAATAATATGCCCATTATGTGGATAATATGTAATAATTTTATGTAACACTATGCCCATTATGTAATAATATGCCCATTATATGCCCATAATGTGTTTACATTTTTACGAGCTCCACCGGCCTGAAATATTCTTGTTATCTGTGGGCAGTCTAACCTACAGTTTTTTTTTTTAACAATATGCCATTTATGAGTAAATATGTTAAAAACATGGCCATTAATGGTTTATGCCTTTGTCCACCGAATGTTACTGTAGGTTTAATGCTATATGAGTGCTATCTTTATGTGGGCTAGGTAGTTGTTAGCCTGAGCGAGGAAGAGCTTCCATCACCATTTATCATAAGCTTTTACTATAATGTTGTCAGTGTGAGAAACATGGACAGAAAGAGTTTAACATGTAGCCTATGTGCTCTTTTTTTTTACAGCAACAGCAGAAGTGACAGACCAGGAGGATGAGGGCATACCTGAAGTGCCACAAGTATCATACAGCACTATTTCCACCCAGTGGGAAGATCCATTGCTTTGGGACCACAACTATGGTGAACAGCAGGGTGCTGATGAGACAGCCAAAGATGCCACAACACAAACTGAAGATTTCAGCTACTCCATGCTTCAGAGTGATGCCGATTCATTCCTCTACACTGGAGTCTCACTGGAAACCTTCAACTCTCTTGTTTCCACCTTAGATGGATTTGCTGAAAGGGCTTTTGTTTTGTCAGTGCGTGATCAGATACTAATGACACTGATAAAATTGAAATTAAATCGTGTGCTGGGTGACCTTGGTAGGCAGTTTCATGTGTCTCAGAGTGTTGCCAGTAAGGTTATCTCCTTCTGGATTGATAAAATGGAGGAGGTCTTGCGCCCTCTTATTATCTGGCTCCCAAAAGAAACCATTAAGGCCACTATGCCAACTGCATTCAAGAAGTTTTTTCCCAACACTACCTGTGTCATTGACTGCAGCGAAAGTTTATTACAGAAGGCGAAAAATCTTGACTCTAGAGGGGAGTCCTACAGCCATTACTACTCGCACAACACAATCAAATACCTTGTTGCTGTTGCCCCATGTGGCTTAATCATGTTTATCTCAACTGGATATGGAGGACGTGCCAGTGACAAATATATCACTATGAACTCTGGTATCTTGGACTATTTAAAGCCTGGAGACGAAGTCATGGCAGATCGTGGGTTCTTGGTTCGTGATTTGCTGTTTGAAAAAAGGGTCAAATTGGTTCTGCCTGCTTTCACTAGAGGGGGTGCCCAGCTAACTGAGGAACAAGTCACAGCATCTCGCAGGATTGCAAATGTTCGGATTCATGTTGAGAGAGCAATCAGACGACTTAAAGTATACAAGATCTTGTCTCAAGTAATACCAATAAACATGACCCCCAAAATTGAAAAAATCCTCAGAATCTGTGCGGCCCTCGCAAACTTAAGGGGTGATCTCATCTGTGAGTAATAAGTGAAAACAGTGATGTTCTGAGGTTGTAGTTTCATCTGCACACACACACACACACACACTTTACACATCTACATAAATTGCTCCTGTATATTTCATATTGACACTCGCTGCCTTTTTTAATTTTTGACTGTTTATATTTACTCTTTGTATGAAATTTAGCCTGAAATGGTTTTGGATAGTCATGTTAATTCAAAAAATCTTGTATAATATGAATTACTGTTTTTTTTATATTTTTTTTATATATATATATATATATATATATGATATTTGTATTTTTGTAATTGAATTTGTCATGAAAATAGCTTTGAATGCTGATATGGCATTAAATAAAATAATCTGAATCTGTAAGAAATTTGTTGTTATTATTTGAGTTTGTGTACAATAGATTTTATCAGATTTGCATACAATTTTACATGAACAACATTATGTATTCATAAATATTCACTTATGTACAACAATACTTATGCTCAGCATTTTTACATGTATAAAATTGTTTGGGTAAAAAAATTAGTTTTCATACTGTTAACAGCAGCAGCACCTAACAGTTGTTTTGTGATTTGAACTAAATGTTTCTGAGGGATATTTTCTATTAATTCATTATGCTCATGTATCTGTTCTGCAGTTTCAGTCGCTGACCAACAAATTCATCCACAAGCTGGGGCAACATTGTTGAGAAATAAAATCTCTTCAGATGTCCTACCCTCTCCAGAACATAGGGCTCATCAAATGGTACAGTGAACATAACTGTGTCAATTGGGCTCCAGATAAACAATTTGGCCATCTTCAGACCGGCACAAAACATGCCTAATTGTATCTGCATGTAATATCCTCGACTACCGGTTTTCTGAAGTTGTGGTACTCCATCTACTAGCTTGATGTCACTGCAGTTATGGTCAAGTTGATCCAAGAGGGTAGAATGGAGTTTACTTGGGACGGGACATTTTATTTCGAGTAGGACAGATGAGTCAATTACCCCATCTGGGCTGGCTGACAACCATGGCTCTGTGACACTAACAACGATGCCCCTGTGTGTAATACTCATGCCTTGCTCTCGAAGTGCATTACCAGCAACCACCTCATTCTCCTTACCATAGTTTGTGGCATAGTTGCCACGAAAGGAGGGGTACAGGTGCTCTGCCATAAACTTATCAGGATTGGTGGATGCTCTAGAAGGAACCTTTTTAGCTGAACTTGCAGTTATTCTCAATTTTCTTGCATTGTGCCACAAATCGGAAGAACTCTGCTCCCTTGTTTCAGATTCTAAAGTAGAAGCCTGTGCACAGCTCACTTGAACATACAACTCATAGAAACTTTTACATGTCTCACATGTGAGATCAGAACCAGCATGTGTTTGATGGGGTCTTAAAAATCTTGCATCTACTGCAGTATTTGCAAGGCTACAAGGTTGCTCTACTGGTTTTACACTGTAACACTTGCCCAATAGACTGTTTTTTAACAAGAAAAGTGGCTTTGTTGGGTCTTTGTCTACATTATTTATCAATTCTGCTTGTGACATATATTGTGGGGTGTTTGGTAATGGCTGAGCACCTGACACACTAATGCTAAATTCATCTCCTGCCCTGTGGTGGCTGAAATTTATGTCCCTCAGTCGTTTTGGCTCAAGGTTCCTGACTGTCCCTGCATTCCACCTGCGCTGCTCATCTGTACATGCAAGCCCTGTCTTCCCGGTAGTAACTGCATTCTCAACCTGTCATGAGCACATTCACCTAAAACGTTACCAGAATCTGCTCTATATGCTTTTGCCATGTGTTTCAGATTGTGTCATCCCCACATCGCTAAACTAAATCGAAAAAAACATGCATCAAATGTGATCTGATCAAGTTATTTTTTATTAAATCACAGATAAAAACAAAATGAACTTTTTTCTTTTCTTCATACCTTCCAAAGGATAGCTGATGCATGACTGCACGATCGCCCTAATCCAGCAATACATGAACATCCGGCAGTCTCTATCACCCCCGACTGCTGCAGCATAACCCAAGCAATAAGCTTAGGCTGATTAGCACTTTGACTTCTGTCTACCTCTGCTTTCAAAAATAAATAGTCTCCGTGCTTCAGTAAGGAAATGCGCCCGACTTTATTACTAAAGAAGTAATTGAAGGCCTCTGTGCTTTTGTAATTGCGCATCTCCTCATGATCTACACCCTCCGAAAAAAATAAATAATTAATAATGTCAATATGGCTAACTCCTGGCCAAAGCTTCATGTCATCCACCCAACCTGTCAATTTTGAGGGATGTAGCACTCTGATACGGTCGCCTTCACGATCTTTTGTGATTTCATCAGCGGTGTGTAGCCACCGACTACTTCCCATCTTGACAGAATAATTATCTTATACTTTAATAACTACAATCTATCACCGCAGCCTTTACGCGAGTGCTAGCATTCTATGTAAACAAACACTTCAACCGGAAGTAGAAAACCGTTTAGTCAGTTGAACCCGCTATGAATCATGGGAAATAGAACGGGCGAAGAATAAGGTGGATAGTTTAAGGTCCAATTCTCACAATTAATTATTAACTACGACTTTTGCCTCAAACTTCTAATTACTGTTTCTTAATAGTTAATAAGGGAGTTGTTAAATTTAGGTAATTAAGGGATGTAGAATATGGTCGTGCAGAATAAGCCATTAATATGTGCTTTATAAGTAGCCTACTAATAAACAGCCAATATCCTAATAAGCATGCTAATAAGCAAGAAGTTAATAATGAGAACTGGACCCTAAACTAAAGCGTAAACACTTAATGAATGCATAAAACAAAATTATATTGTATTTGATGAATTATTTATATGTAATGTCTTGTATTTTTAGGCATATTGCATTTTTGAAAATATATTAAATATCATTTAAAAAATCATGACAGTTAAAAATAGCCTACATAAAAATTTTTTAAGCACAAACACAGCGTGATATGAAATATGAACTATAAACATGCATTGCTGTATTTTAAATCGTTTTTTAGTAGTTAGTTTCACTCACCTTGGACTCCTCTAAAGCTTCGGATTGTATTGGCGTTCTGTCGATGTTGATGATGATGCTTCTTGCTGTATTTATCATAAACTCTGTACATATTAACAGTCATCATGTCTCGAGCAGGATTGTGGAATGACGGTTCTGTTGCAGGGATATCTCCGGTCAGCTCTGACGAGTTCACTGAGCAAACTTTGACGATGTTTAGACAGAGAAAAATGTGAGCCACCACCGCACAAACTGATGCCATATTCACAACTGATCCTTTTATAATCGAGTAAACTAGACGAAAGTGGAAGACTGATGGAAAGCTCGGCGTGAGAAGGACTGATCGAGTCGGTGGAGGATGATGATGATGATGATGTCTCGCGCTCATACACTTGTTTCTTACTTCTGAGGCGATGATGACAGATGATGACGTGCAGCCAACGAGAAGCTAAAGCATCTTTCTGAAGCGATGCAGTTCACACACACACACACACACACACCTCTACAGCTCATGCTGTTTCACACCACGATCCTCTCTCAATGTATTGCACTTTTTGCAATTTATGGGATTTAAACATTTTTCTTTTTAAATGAAGCGTTATTTTAAAGACAGATATAAATTGTAGCTATACCTTTAAAATGTAAAACGTGTCTTATATTTCGTATAGTGACGGACAAGCAGCCAACAAAGAATTAGACAGTTTAGCTTTCTAAGAGGTTTTATTTTGTCTTTCCCTTGGCATTATAATTCCCATACTTACAGTAGGTTATTTCAAAGTTTTGATTCAACAATGCTGAAAATAGTCATAACAAAGACTTTTTATGCACTATATTGCGCACGTTGTTAGAGCATATGGTGACAAAAACAAATAGTCTATTATTTATTCATTTATTTTACAGTAAAGTAGGCTACATCAAGAAGTCATGTAAAAGAAAATCATACTCTGCTTTGAAAGTTTACTGATGTTAATGAGGAACATAAAAAAAACATTTGTACAAACTTTGTACAAAATGTACAAACTTTTTAATGAGGAAAAGAAAACCAATTAATAGCTGTAAAAAAAAATACTGTTCCTCTTTCCATTTATTGTTTTAATGACGATGTTGATGACCTTTGCAAATGTCAGAAATCTCAGAAAAAGCCTAGGATGTGGCATTTATGAACAAATTCACCAAAAAACAAATGTTCTCTTGAGAAGATAAAATAATTTTGCATCACAAAGAATTAAAGGTAGGGTAGGCAATTATTTTTCGGAGCGGCGAGCAATAGCAAGTTGGCTTTGAAACGATATCCCACCCTCCCTGCAGAGCGTCTCCAAAGCCACGCCTCCTCCAAAACACATGAAGAGCAGAGTCTGCAAAGCGTCACGAGACGAGCTACGGTGTTAAACTACCTCATGTCTCAAAGCACATAAAATTACAATATTAATGAACATAAACTGCTTAAAGAGCTCTGACCTGTACCACCTGACTGCTGCAGGTTCATTTCAGCGTTGATAGTGTTGCCATTGAAATGAATAAATTCGACCGCTCTGAGTATAATATCATGGGATATATATATATATTAGGGGTGTAACGGTTCACAAAATTCACGGTTCGGTTCGATACGATACACTTGTGTCACGGTTTCCGATACAGCAAAAAGAAAGAAATGCCAGAGAAATTTCCTTGATTTAATTTTTTGAATTATATTTTTATTAAAACTAACATCATAAAGTATGATATTTTTTTACTTTGAGCAATGATGGAGCTATACTTGACTTTTCTTAGGAGCATATAAAACAAAACAGCTACTTGGACAAAATGAAATGTAATGTTGTAGTAGTTATAAACAAAGGTTTATTTTAGTTCAGATTAACATTTGAGGGCAGCAATTGTATTCATAATGTCAAAATAAAACTGACGTAATGTTACTTGAAAGCATTATAGCCTACTATTCCTGCCAAACGTCCATGGTTACAGTTAGTAGTGTTACTACAGTAAACCCATGGTGAATGTTGCTGATCTGTGGACACTGGATAGTTCATTCATGGCGCAATGTTTCTTCCTGGTTTCCACGTCAGCGCTGTTTGATCCGTTAATAACGGAGAAATGTGAATGCTTCTCACTAGATCTCGCAGCGATGCTATTACTTCAGTGGCGAATTCAAATGCTTTCTTTTCTGGATTCCTCTGTGTAGTGACAGTGCTGATGATCAAGATCGGCTCGCGCTCGCTCGCGCTGCATTGGTCCAAACTGATAAACGGTCCGTCAAACACACAATAACGAGTGGTTTCGTTCCGCTTACATTACATTTGCCATTTGATGTTGGGCAATGTTGTGGTCACGCCAGCGTCTCTATGAGCGCGCTTGCCACGCGCCACGTGCCTACATTTGAAGTAACGAAATTTTGGTCTGCAGGAAAAATGGTCCAACGAACCGTTCGGTTCAAAAATGCGTACCGAAAACCGAACCGAAAGCCTCGTACCGAACGGTTTAATACGAATACGTGTATCGTTACACCCCTAATATATATATATATATATATGTATATATACATTTAGACCACTTAACTTAGTGATTGCTATCAGGATGTGAAGAGACTTTCAACCAGCGTAACAAAAAGATGTTTCTGAAAATAAATCACCTACCCTGCCTTTAAGTAGTCACAAAGTTAGTAAAGTACATCATAAATGCTTGTAAAATGCACCGCATTTCTTTGATTTTGTGAAGAGGACAGATAACGTGGGACATCCACTCATTCTGGAATGTAATTGTAAATGTAACCTCTTCTTTGGATTCTAACAGTTGGGTTGCTCACAGTGCTATAGGCCTGTGAAAGAGGTGGTGACAAGCCATTAAAATACTTCCAGCTGAACTGTTCAGCACAGTTAGGGATTTCTTTTCACACTGGGCTTTACATGAACCTCAGTTTGTTCTCAACTTTGCCCTATAATGAATGATGGAGCAAAAAGGTTTGTGATTATATGCAACATCTTACAACGCCACATTAATTTCTGTCTGCACGCCTTCACTCAAGATAAAAACAGGACTTTAGATGCAGAGTTTGACCCTTAATTCACCTGAACAGAGCAAAAAATCATAAAGTCTTTATAATGATAAATCTGTGTGATTCTAAACATTGTACAGCCACAATAATCCATCTTACAGGGGCAGAAAATTGTTTGCAAACTCAACTGAAAGGTTGAATAATATTGTGGAATATATAATAATTTGCCATTCGTTAACTTTTCATGGTTGTTTAAATTATGTACAATGGAAAAGAAAAAAGAAAAACTCTCAGTGGCAAGAGCGTCCAGGTGTCAGGCATTTACAGTAAAGTTTCAGAGTTATAAATGGCTGCTAAAATAAGGTAAACCAATCAAATCTTTCCAGTGTTTTAGTCTGAAAAGGACAAATATGTCTGGTGCCCTATAATAAATCTCAACAAACCCTTTACAGCCTCTCTAAAACCGAAAGCTCTCTCTCATTCTCAAGCTTTTGCACCGAGTGCTCATCTAAACCAAAAGACAGTGTAAGCGATGTTGTTTTTGGACCCTCACCAACCTCCTACTTTTTTCCCAGATTGCTGGCTCCAGCTAAATAACCATTTTGACTGATTCGGTCATGGATGTCCATGGGCCATGAAAACCTCTGTCAACCGCCTCATCTGTGCCAAGATTCATCAGTGACTTGCTTTTTGACAGCTCCAGTCTCTCAGAAATATCCGGCATGTAGAGATCGGTCGTGCAAAACGGGTTATGAACAGAGCTAAATAAACTATATTTGCATTTCCTGAAGGAAAGAGTAATCTGTTATTCAGAGCTGCCTGAAAATGTACCATTGCACGCTTATGTTTTCTGCATAACAGTAGTTTAACGAGAATCAACTCGGCAAATTATATGCAAATATATGTAAGAAATGCATATATTTCAATGACATCACTGTAATCTGTCATTTTTGAATGTACAACATTCTCTCTTTTTTTGTGTGTGTGTGTGAATTACATTAAATTAAATGAAAATGTCTCATTTGTTGGCTGGAGCATGACTTCCAGAAGTGGCTTGTGACTTTGAATGTATTCTACACAACATCCGGAGACATAAAATAGATCATCAATCATTAGGAATATCCTAATGAGCGCAGAGACCACTGGAACGTCGACCACAAGGAGGGACAACCAGGAACGTTGTCTTTTTTTGAGTGACAGGCTAGCCCTTCACCAGAGGCACGTTCTGTCTACAAAAATCCACCACAATTATCCAACGTTTATCTTCAGGAATCATCTTCTAACCCATACACTTCTCGAATCACGTTTCCGTGCAATTCTCCCCACCGAAGCAAAGCAAAGTCATAATTTATTGCAATTTTCCTGTCAGAATCACAGTTTATTCACCATCAGTACAATGAAAAGCAGGTTTACTGTGTCAAAGGACAAGTCGGATCATGGTTTGAAGTTATGAAGTTTGACATGATCTATATGCTATACAGATGGCAGTTTACCTTGGGTTGCTTTGCAAAAGGTATTTTTTAAGTGATATCTATGAACACTAATCCTTTAAGATAAGAGTTGAAGTGCACAAAAACATGAATAGACAAATGAATCAAACCTTGTGCAAATTAAATTCAAATGAATGCGTATTTTTTATTATAGATAATATAAAATGTGCCAGATCTTTTTTTTTTCAGGAAGGTCCCTCTGTATTTTAATAAAAAAAAGGTAAGACTCTTATACCTTGGTGTCTGTTGGGGTCAATGTCAGTTTAAAATATTTTTTTTTTACAAACCACATTTTTGTAAAAGTAAAGGTTCCAAAAGGGTTTTATTTTCGCAGCGATGCCATTGGTTCCCCAAAGAACTTTTCAGTTACCCCTTTTCCACCAAAGCATTTTGAGAGCCGGTTTGGAGCCGGTGCCTACTCGCGAACCAGTTCTTTGTGTTTCGACAGCCAAAGGACCGGTTCTGGACCAGGAAAATTGTTTCCAAAGCGGCACCAACTCTTTGCTGGACTAGAACCGTTCTTTTACCACGTTATGTCGAGCTGAGACGTATGGCGACGTACACAGTGACGTAATGACGTGGTTCGCTGGGCTCTATAGACCTGCACCAGAGAAACGAGGGCGCCGCCATCTTTAGAATATTGTCTTTGAACTTCCATTTTTGCGGTCGCTCTCCTTTGGCTAAGCCCCGCCCCCCTTAGTTACTGTTGCTACGTCCGTCAAACAAACTTCATCTGGGCTCTGGTATCAACATGGCGTATGCTGTGACAGCTCTTCCTGCTGACATTTGATCAAACTTTTATAAAGCAGCAAATAAAGTGTCCGATAGAAGTAGGCAAAAGGGGCTGCAATACGTCCGAAGGCTAACGTTATATTCACGACATACAGGTGAAACGCAAGGAACAACAAGGCATCCAAATAGAGGCAAAAGCATACCGGTCACAGTCAAAATATTAACCACCTCATATCCTACTAATCGAGATGGAGGCTGGGACTAACAATATCTGTTCACGCAAAGCTGGGTAGGTCTCTATTCACTTCTATAATCGTTATTACAAAGCAAACGGACTACGCAAGTATAACGTTGTATTTATTAGCAGCGTGTGCTAGACGACACTTGTCAGGATTTGACTTCGGTTTTGGGAAGGGAAAAAAACGGACACCCCCCTCCAACCTCTCTGGGAAACGCGTATCTGTGTTACAAATGCCCCAGGCACAACATTTAACCATATTTTTGATAAAACTACGACGGAAATAGCCGGCCGAGACCAAAAATATGAGACGCCTATGTTAAAGTCAATGGAGCGCTGTGAAAAAGTGTCGGACCTCTGTGGGAGCTCGTTCTTGGCTGCGCTGTGATTGGTCAATCTACATTGTAGGGTGTGGCTTAGCCAAAGGCGAATTAGCTGAAGTTGATTTACTTATTGTAGAGTTAACGAAAGTTATCATGAGCATTGTTATGTTTATGATAAGCATTGTAAAGCATATGTCTTAACAAATGGACCTTGGGAATTTTTTTAACGAGCCGTTCATTCATAACTACGCATGTTCGCTGTGGAAATACAGACCGGAAGTCAAAAGACAATGAGCTCAACGCGGAAAAGGGGCGTGGCTACATAAGTCAGTGGAAAAACAAACAGATTCTGATAAGGTTCGCAAGTTGAACCAACTTTGAGCCAGCACCAGTTCCGAACCAGTTTTTTTTGGTGGAAACGAGGTAAGTGATCAGTTCCTTAAAGAACCATTTTTTTCCCTCTAAAAAATGATGGGTTGTTTCAACCCAAATTTGGGTCAAATATGGACAAACCCAAATGTTGGGTTAAAAATGTAATTTAACATTTTAACCCAACTTCAACTTTCACTTTCAACTGTACATTTTTAATGACATTTTTAACCCAACATTTGGGTTTGTCCATATTTGACCCAACTTTGGGTTGAAACAACCCAGCATTTTTTAGAGTGATAGTGTGAAGAATATTTAAAAAATCTAAATGAACCTTTTTCCACTATACAGAACCCTTTGTTGAATGGAAAAGTAAAGTTTTTTTTTTTTGAACCAGAGTGTGTGATGAAATAAAACAATGGCTCAAGTACATTATACCCTTTTGAGGGGAAAAAGAGAAATAGGCTACTCGAGTGCAAACTCATTTTGGCTAATGGATCAGCCACTCTGTTCAATAACAGATAGTTCTGATATGTTTTCTGCTGAGAGTCAACATAAAGTTCTGTGAATGATCATTATCGCTTATCACCATTTGTAGTCTGTGGATGTGGTGATATAACAGCTGTTCCTATGTCTGGGACAGCTAGTCAAAGAAGAGGCCAAGACGTTCCTCCCTCCTCGTTTGTGTATACATACGTTGACTAAAGGAGAGTGTGACTGGTCATAGGCCGTTGTTTTCTCT
Organism: Rhinichthys klamathensis goyatoka; assembly: GCF_029890125.1. Classification (NCBI taxonomy): domain Eukaryota; kingdom Metazoa; phylum Chordata; class Actinopteri; order Cypriniformes; family Leuciscidae; genus Rhinichthys; species Rhinichthys klamathensis. Next base: position 7,551,776 of record NW_026606583.1, read on the forward strand.
CCTCACCGTTATCAATCACTTCAAGGGCTCCTGAACAGGAAGGCCATTTTCCCATCATCACTCCGTCGGCAAGACCATTACACTCCACATTAATGCAGCAAATGGCCTGACCATTGGCACTGTTCTCTGCACCTCACTATATCTGCTTGTTTCATTCTCCATAAATCACCCTCACTCACTGCCTGGGCTGGATTTCGCAGAACTGTGAAATGATTTTCCATTTTTTGTTCCCAGCATGTTTTTGTTAGCACAGTATGGTGCGTGAGCTGTATAACTTCACAGGTCAGAAACCATTTGGTAATGTAAAAAAGATGCTGCTTTTCTGTATATATTTGATTCCCCCCCCCCCCCCCCCCACTTTTTTTTTCCATTGCATGAAATTATTCTTACAGGTGAGACAGGATAGGATAGATCTATTGATATCTTAATTTTAGCAAAACTTTTTAAAGTCTTTTTTCATTTGGCTGGAACAATTCTTAAATGTGATATACAACTTATGGGTTAATTTAACTTGCATTTAACTTGTTAAAAGTTAATTAACAGCGTTTTAATAGTTAAAAAGTTCATTAACAATTATTGAAGGACTAGAATTGTCAGTAAAAATGATCACATGGCTGCATCAAATGGTAGTTTTTCTCTCTCCGAAGTGACTTCATCCCACAGAACACAGTCTGCTCACAGCATCAGGACTTTGAACTCTGCACTGCTGTCAGTCAGGATTAGTTCTGCTTTAATATGGCTGCCCTGAACCTTATGCTTCTGTGGCTGCATGTGTAGATCACTCAACCCATAATATATGAAATAAACCTCAGTGGTGTGGTGTGCAACTATTTGAGCTTATTTTTTTATTCATTTAAATTCAAGGTCAAGGTCAAGGTAAACTTTATTATCGCACAGGGGATAATTCATATATGGTCATTCATTACGCACCCTTGTCACAACATATTATCTAAAAACAAACACATGAAATGACAGAAATTAACAATGACAATATAAAAGAAATAACAATACTACAGAAATGACAATCACAACCCAACATCTAACGTTAAAAAAGTCGAATATATTACCAGGTAGCTAACAATGTGATTGCGATGTGCTTGATCATACAATCTGATCGCTATAGGTACAAATGATTTATTGTAGCCTACATTTCTGTTCTAATTGTCTGTTGTAAAATTCTTCCAGTCTATTAGGCCTACTTCTCATAAATTTATAATGCGATATAATAAATTAAATGTAGCTACGCTTATGTAACTTTTTTTATTCAAAATGAATGACATTTAAATAATGAGTCAATACATCGTCAATCCTTTTTCCAAAACGTATTTTTGTCTTACCCTGATGCCTGTTGTAGACCGGTCGAATGGTTATCGGGGGGGGAATTGCGCGGCCTGCATGTCACCAGAGTCACTCACAGTGCGTGTCTCGTCATATCTCATCTGTAAATAGATGTGGGAATAGGTTTATTGTCACAACGAGCGAAAAAGATTGACATTAGGCAGCAAATCTCAAACTTCCAAGGAATCACCCTTTTTAAAAATCGAGGAGAATCTGCTGGAATAAAGAAAACGCGACAGAGATCGCAATGAGAATCAACATTGGCTCTGGCTTCTCAGAGATGGCTAGAAATTAGGGATTTGAAATGAAATGTCGTAGAAGCGACGAGGAGATGCCGTTTTTATTAGGCTACTCAACAGGTGAGTAAGGTATTTTATTTTAAAGCATTATCTATTGTGGAGGGTCGTTTCCTTATTGTTCCTATTGCCCGTTTGTTGTAGGGCTGTGCTGGAAATTATTGTCAAGGAAGTAGGCCTACCGTCTTTAGTCAGCTGAGATCCTTTCGACTAAACTGGTTATATCTCTTAAAGGGATAGTTCACCCAAAAATGAAAATTCTGTCAGTAAATACTCACCCTCATGTCGTTCCAAACCGTAAGACTATAGTTCATCTTCGGAACACAAACAATCTTTTTGATGAAATCTTAGAGATTTCTGTCGCTCAATTGATAGCTAGGCAACTGAAACTTTGATGCTTCAAAAAGTTGACAAAGAGATTGTAAAAATAATCCATATGAATTGAGCGGTTTAGTCCCAAATTTTCTGAAGACACTTGATCGCATTATATGATGAACAGATTGAATTTAGGCTTTTATTCACCTAAACATTCATCAAGTCACACAACAGTTGTGGTTAACAGAAGCTTGCAAGAACCAATGAGGTTCATTCTAGTGTTACGCAGCTAGTTTGAGCTTCCTCAAAAGGTGTGTTGGTTGAGCTTCTGTTTATGTTTGCTGATCAATGTGTATATATGATTAAAAGCCTAAATCAATTCATATGGATTAGTTTTACGAACTCTTTATTAATTTTTTGAAGGGTCAAAGTGTCAGTTGCATAGCTGTCAATAGAGGGGCCGACAGCTCTCAGATTTCATCAAAAAGGTCCTCATTTGTGTTTCGAAGATGAACCAAAGTCTTTGTAAAGACATGAGTGTGAGTACTTTTTTTTTTGGTGAACTATCCCTTTAAACCTAGTAGTGAAAGTTTTATGCAGAGCCTAAGCCCAAACAAAACATTTTCTCCTGAAAAATGTAGGCAGTTTTGTTTTTTTAAACCATACCAAAAGTTAAATAGTGTACCTTTAAGACACAAATGAATTACTCAGTCAATAGTAAATGTAAAAGTCATGTAAAACTAGAACCAAAAGGACAATGTAAAATACATGTATTAGGCTATGCTTTTTTAAATAAACATGTCTCAGAAAATGTCTCAGAATTGACTGCAAAGTGTTTATTAGAATGTTATTTTTTTAAATACTCGTTTATGGTGTTATTGTGATTAATTTGGTGCAAGTTATTTCCAAAAAAGCATCTGCTTATTTTTATTTGCCTTCCCTTTCATCAACTTGGTTAGGCATTTCACAATGGAAAATAAATAATTAGCAAATGTAAACATTTTACATTTTTATCTTTTTAAAAGGAAGTTGCTGTGTGCTGAATTTTCAAAGTCTGGTGAGTCATTTAATTTAAATTAAGATATAATTATGAGAGTGTTTTTGATAATTTTTCATTGGTAACTCATTGTAAAACATCATGGAAGAAAACCAAATCTTTAATTCAATTTGTCTAGCTCTCTTTTCTCAGGGCTCAACAATTACCACAATATCTTGTTTTACCTGAATTATTTCCCTATTATCCTATATGGTATGTGATATTGCTGTGGGCCTTAGC
>NW_026606583.1:7560000-7601497 GCF_029890125.1 Rhinichthys klamathensis goyatoka
TGCTTATAAGTTATCACATCACGCAAAACCGTGCAAACTAGCTATACTATGTTCTCTAATTGTTAATGTTAACAACGTCAGCAAGCATTGCGTGACTACATCATGTGATGTCCTTCCGATATCTTATCCTTGTTTTCGCATGGGTCCGGTTGCAGTCTCTTTTTTTCTGTAGCCACTCCGAAGTCCGAACGAAGTCTTTTGCATGTTACAGCGGGTGAGTCTCTAGTTGTCACTGATGATGATCGTCGTTTGAACCTTTCTGGATCCGCCATCAAATTGATAAGTTTAATTATATCAAGTGCTGTGAGAAAAGGCTATAAATCTCTACCTCCAACATCCTCACACGCAATATAGCTTATACTAGCTGAGACTCCTTCTTTATGTGTACAGATGTGACGTAATGACGCAAAGACATGCTCGAATCTCCCGCGGAAATCCACCAGTACCACTAAAATTAAAAACATTATTACAAGCTTACCGTTTTGCATCGAGCTAAGGCAAGCAGATAGTTTTGAACACTGGCTGGTTATGTATTTTATCAAATATGTATTTTGGATAATTTTTAACCCAAAAAAAGCTACGGACAGCAGCTTTAAAGCAGCACTAAGTAGGAATTCCGTTTTTGTCAAACAGCGACCCCTAGAGTCGCTGTGGAGCACTTGTACTGTCGTGAATAGCACTCACGCAGAGATGGCTCGCACTCACGGCCGGATTCCCTCCCCCTGTACACCGGTACCTGTTCAGTAGGATGGACGCTGTAACGAGTGGAAATAAGGTATGGCCCCTTTAAGAGCTGCGCGCGCCCTGTTTAACTGTCGGCAGTCTGTATTGTATGTGCGCCTCGAACACCACATGTATACGACGCCGGGTTATTTCTGTTTGATGCTCATTTTATCAGATCTGTTTTTTGCCGTAAAGCAATTCGTTACCTCGCGAGACCTGATATCACACGATACTTCCTAACACTGGCGGCCCACCGGCCCAAAGTTGCAAGGGTGGTTTTGCGGCTCACAGGCACCAGGGGGGTGCGAGACGACCACCATTCAACACGAAATCAGTAATATAAACATTACAATGACTCCAAAGCTGTTCGGTTAAGGTAAAAAAGTTACTTAGTTCACCTTTAAATCGCTTTGCATATTCTGCCACAGAATAAAAACTCATTCAATCCCACAATGCACCGCAATAACGAGTGTCCAACGGATGTATGCTCGACGGCTAGAGAATACCCATAATGCACTGTGAGAGTCGCACGCACGTGAAATGATTTCCCGCGTGTCGCCAGAAGATGGCGCCCGCAGCTGAATCATCCATCCATCCATTTTCCAAACACAGCGTAATATCATTCAGGTATAAATTCCGTTCTAATTATTAAATTGGTTAGTTAAGGTTTATACGTGCTAGTTTCCATGACAGAGTTCAAGATACATCTTTTAATTACTGCTGGAGCTGGCAGTTTGTTAAGTTTCATGATTATTAAACGGCAAGCTGAAACTATGCAAAAGCGGCAGCCCTCAATTCACTCACTTGTTTTCATTCACTCCTTCAAGTGGACCATGTTAGTGGAGTAATGTAGGGAATAGTGACCCAGACAGTATAACATAGTGTTGGCCCAGATCCGGCCCACATCTGGAACACGTGGATTCCACAAGGCCCAGATGTGGGCCGGATCTGGGCCGAAACTATATTGCTGTCTGGGAAATTATGGTATGGGTGATTTTGAACACAGCCTTATAGTATTCATAAAACAGTGGGCGAAAAGTACCCTGGACCTTTCCGGTGAGATTCTGAAGTGGATGGACACTTTACCATCCCGGTCACCGTGATTTTCCCAAGTAAGACATGCTCCTGGAACAACATATTTTGTTGATCCTGGAACAATATTCCTGTCTCAAAAAATTTAGGCCTAACCATATCCTTACCCCTAAACCTAACCCTATCCATAAGTTATCCCTAAAATCAGAGTGAAATGATAGGTGAATAACACTGATGTAGAAGCGCCTAGCCCTGGTTGTAAGCCTAAACTTGACATTAAGGCCGTGTGTCCACCAAAGCGTTTTTAGGCAGCTGAAAACACTAGACGCTCTGCTGAAAACCCCTAGCTGTGGGCGCTTGAGAGCGTTTTGGCAGCACAGCGTTTTTTCCGTTTCGTTGCTATGATACAGAATATCCGCAGCACAGTTTACTTGTAACTGATTTCGCAGATAATTTGTTTCATACTGAAAATGTATTTTTCATCCATTTTGTTCGGTTAGCTCTGCTGGTTGATGTTGTTGTACAGAAAGAATGTTGTGACAGTTGGTCGGTGTGGTATTAGTCCCGCCCCTCCTCCACTGTGATTGGACGGCTGGGTAAAAGTGACAGTGATGAGCGCTGCGTTTTAGCCATAGACAGTATAAGAAGTGGACAGAGCCATCTCATTGGAACTCAGTTGAGACAGTTGAAGCCCATTTTTAGCGATTTTTGAGCACTTCCGTTCCTGACGCGCAGACTCAAACCGGCTCAAACTAAGCTTGATGACGTGAGCAACCTGTCTGACAGACGTTAATCTTCTAGTAGCTGTGCGTGAAAATTGCCAACGTTAATCTTGCAGAGACGGGGAACTTGAGCAAAGAGTTCTTTGACGTGAGTGAGCAGGAGTAAGTATTCCATTGCTTTTATGGACTCATTATCTATGGGCTTCTCCCTTGACGGGACGTCCCCCCGATTGCCTGTGAGCTTCTCCTCCTGTCTGTACGGTAACTTCTGTACAGCGCGACAGAGAGTCGAGTGGTTATGACGCAATCGTTAGCCTATTTTTACTAAATCTGTTTCTACGGGGCCATAATGTAACATAGAAGGTAATGGAGCCCTTTATACATTGTCGTGTTTCTTTAGAAATAAATAATGGACAAATGGAGTCTTTAAACGCCTCAGATGTAAAGTTATTTGCTGTCAAAGTGACGCCAAAATGAATGGGAGTCAATGGAAATGCTAACGCAAGTGAAGTTCTGCTACAACATGGCGGCACCCAGCCGGCTTCAACTTCCGGTCGATGGATTACCCCCTTGGTTTTAGCCACAGGAGAGAATTTGTGAATGGAGGTGAAGTGACGCAACTGATGGTCACATGATAATAACAACATGGCGGATGTAGTATGTCCAAATTTCATTCATACTACACACATTCATGCTATACAGAACATACTTTTATACTGGTCGCAAAGTAAGTTTCAAACCAAATGTAGTACCTATACAGTATGCAAGTTTGGATGCAGCGTACAAATACGAAATAAATAATTCTTACTAAATGAGACCCAATGTTCTGACACCAGCTAATCTCCTAATTTGGCTTGCTGACAAGTCTGCAAACCCAATGTAAAACCAGCAACGCAGACTAGCCCAACCAGCTTTTCCAGTCACGTTGTTAGTAGGGTGGCTAAATTGTTGCCTTGGAAATTTTATTTTGAATATCATGTCTGAGTTCTTTTATTCTTGAAGCAGGATCATATTAGGTGAGTGCAGTGAATCTGTTTTTTAAATAATCTGCATTTATTTTCAAAGCCATCAATACTGATATTTCCTCTCATGGTCATGCATTCCATAGACCTGCATTCAATCAGCTTCTCTTTAAAGAAGAGAGTCCAAAACTCTTTTGTTTCCCAGATTTTGATTTTAGTGCTTTGACACAAAATGATAGAGGCACAGTTCACTTTCCCAGTGATCACGGTCCATTTGGAATCGGGACATTGGCATCTTTTCCCACATCTGTCTCTGTCTTTATCCGACTGATTTACTGCGGCAGAATGTTGACATCTGTAGATCCCATACAAATGAATCTACCGTTTCATCACAGAAACAAAAATCAATCATTTTAAAAACTGATTGAAATGAGATTCTTCAAAGCTCTAGACTGTGTATTGTGAGAAAGGATTCTGCTGTAAATGAATGACTTCACTTCTAGGTGATTGATGGAGGGAGTTGTGTTATACAGTGGTCTGTATTTTGAGTTTTAGAAATGGTTTAGAAGTGGTCAGCCAATCTGCACACATCTGGCGAGACACAAGAGTTTTTCAATAGCTCCGCAACAATTACTGGCAGTAAATAACAGTGTGAGTTTTTATGATGTGTCTCAGGCTGATATCCATGCTTAAGACATAAAACAGCTCCTTAAAGTAAAATTCAGTCAGAAAAGTTGATGGGCAAGCTTGTAATCAAATCAGCCTAATTACAACAATTCTTTGCCATTTTAAATCCATAACTGTCATATGATTTCTATATAAAAAAAGCTCTTTCCTTTTCCTTTGCAATAGAGTTTTATGAGTTACCAGTACTTGAACAAATGTTTCTTTGTTTGCAGGAAATGTCAACCATACAGGCTATTCTCTGGCATTGTAAAACCGAAATGAATTTTGGCAACCTGTGCAACAAAATAATTTCTGTAGGTGTTTAGCCCAGTATGATTGCAGGCATCTAATGAGGTAAAGGTCACAGCAGTGTTGGATGTGAATGAACTCAACATGAGGCTGTGGTTTTCAGAAAGATTTACTATGCTTAGTGCTCAACATGAGGCTGTGTCAGTATAACATTACTTCGAGGCATTACACGCAATTTTGCGAGGAAACATTGTTCAGACATGAAGCTGCATGTGTCAGCACCAAAATATAATGCCTTTGTGTGACTTTCACTTTATGAGTTTTTTAAAAGACTGTGGTATTATGCAGGGTTTGCAGTATTGTGATAATGTGGAAATGGGCTATTCTAATGGGCCAAGCCCAGAAATGGCTAAACACGGAGCTTTTAATTGTCTTAACCACAAATCATTGGTCAGGAAATTAGCAAAATTTGAGCAAATGCACTACTTGGGAATATGGGAAGTTGTGAGTGTGTGGAGTGATGAATCACAATGAAATCACATTTATTTTTATAGCGCTTTTTACAGTACAGATTGTTTCAAAGCAGCTTTACAGAGATAAAAGGAAAATAATCCAACAAAGTTCGTTTTGGCTGTACAGCAGATCTAGAAGAAACTAGTGTCATCGTCCAGCTTAAGTAAGTTCAGTGATGGTTCATTTTTGTTGTAAAAAAAAATAATTTAGTTCATTTATTTGGAGAAAACAGTGATGTCATCGTCCAGCTCAGTTCAGTTCTCATATAATGGTGTCAATTCAGGCAGATCAATAATATTGTTGAAAGTTAAGTGTCCCCTAAGCAAGCCAAAAAACAAAGGCAACAAGAGCGGTGTCATATGATACAGTGAAATATTATAATGAATGCATGTCTACCACAGTGAAGCATGGAGGAAGAGCTGTCAGTGTGTGGGGAGAGCCTTTTTAGCCGTTACTACACTGTGAAAAGTCATTTAATGCTTCAGAGTACAGGAGAATATTGCAGAATGGCTTGCTTCCCACAAATGAAAAGTAATTTTTCATCAAGACAATACTACAATACTTGAGAACAAGTCCATTTGGCTCATGTTTGGACAGAGTCCAGATTTGAACCCTATATATTTGGTCTTGCATTAAACTCCAACTAACTGGGAGATATTATAGTTTGAAGCGATTAACATTGAGTGGAAGAACACTGGCTCTTCTTCCTGTAAAAAGCTGCCTGCAAGTTGGGGAAGACTAATTCCCCTATTTAAGTTACTTTATCTACAGTATTTGTGCAATTCTTGCCAACTTCCTGGCCAGTGATTTGTGATTACAATGGTTTTGACCTAGCCTGGATGCCAGCCGAACTTAGCCCCGCCCACAACACAAGGATGGGAAGTTCAGTCTGGACTTGATCCGTTGTGAAGCAAGTATGCCCGAACCAAAGCTGTTCGGACCAATCAAATTGTCAGGGCGGGCTTTATACAGTGATGGACAGATGATCAACAGTAACGTAATCATCCACGTCACCAAAGAGCGCTTGGGTTGAATTCGTTTACAACCAAGATGGCCGCCGCTGGAGAACTGAGATGTGTAGATTTAGCCATCGCGTCTGTTATAGAAGATGTAGACGGCGCATTCATTTTAAAAGAGGAACAGAACCGCGATCAAGGCATTTGTCGATCCAATTGAGTGCAGAGGCATTTTCTTTCCTGGTTCGGTTGAAACGCCACATAATCACAGCCCAATGGAGCAGCATTAGACTCACATTCTGACTACAATCTGAGTATGACGACGTCAGGCTAGTTTTGACCATTATTAGACCACTAAATATTTTTTGGCTTGGCCCATTTTTTTCAAAAATTCCCCAAACAATTAAAAAGAAATGGTAAGTAAATTAACACAATAAAGTAGGGCTGCCCTGACTAAAGATTTTGGGATTCAGACGGATTACATAAACAGAGAGCATATGTTTTCCATTTGTATTTGTTTGTTTAGACATTTCAAGCGTTCTATAGATATATTTCTCATGTCTGTGGGGCAAGTATAGCCTATGCTGAGTTTCGATTCATTTTTGTGACGCGCTCCAAAAATAAGTTCGCAGAGACCAAGACAGCAGAAAGCGCATGTTTGTGTTCTTTAGTTCACCAAAGCACAATGTTTTGCTGTTATAGTGCATTTCCACAAATAAAAGTAGATCCTTTAATATTTCTCTGACCAAAAATGCAGTATTTTAAGTTGTTTCCGCTGTTATCAGGAAACAAATGCACGGGATCTCACTTGCGCCTCCAAGCAAAGCACGCAATACTTCAGCTTCCACACTCCGCACAAACACTGGATATTGGATATGGCTATGTTAACGTTAGAGCGAGTGGCCATGTGAAGTTTTTACCAACAGGAAGCTGGAGTTTCAACTGATAAGCCATATTTGAGGTCGGTGCATTATTGGTGAACGTTTGGATTTCCTGCTCGACTGTAATAACCACAAAGTCCCGCCGTTAACAATCTATCCCTATTTACTTCCTGTGGAGTTTTTTTTCTGTGACTAACCGACTAATAAAATTCCTCTTCTTGTTGACTAATGTTTAGTTGACTATTAGGGGGCAGCCCTAGCCTACATTAAAGCATTGTGAACATTACATTTTGAAGTAAAAAAACCTGAAATAGTATTTTCTTTAGTCATTTTTGTTTGATTTACAACTTAAAAAAAAATAAAAAATTTTACAATGTATGTTAAGTAATTATTCGAGGTGTGTTTGGTTGACTGAGGTGTATTTCTGATATAGTTGTGATGAAACACTGGGTCATTGTTTCGCACACAGAAAGGAGGGCAGTAGGGGGTCCCATCAGGAAGCCAGTTACACAGACAGAGGGACATTCCTGTCCTCCTATGAATGTTTTATTAGTGTGTGTGTGTGTGTGTGTGTAGGTTAGAGTTTTCACTCCTTAACACAATGCACAAAACCACACCAACTTATATGTGCTAGGATTGAAGCAGACAGGACGGTCCAACTGACTATATGAGCTTGATGGGAGTTCTCATGCCAAGTTCTCAAGCAAGGCTGGCGATATCAAGCGCTTTAAGCTCTGAAGACCCCTGGATCATGCGGCCCAAGGCAAACTCATGAAAATGGACCCCACATGTATAAAAGAATTTGATGTGGGGGAAAAGACTCAGTTCAGCAGTGCATCATGATTCTTTCTTTAACCATTTTAAATCACCTCACAAATATTTTTGTTTTAAACTTTCACTGGCTCTGCCACATTCAATCAATTTTTATTTTTAAACAAAGCATTTTTTATATAGTATTTGCTAGAAATATTTATTTTGCCATTAAACTTTAAGGTTACTTTACAAATAGATTTTTGTTCACTAATTTTTTTGCCTTTATAAATAGAAAATATGTTTATGAGCCGAAAATTATACAGCTAAAATCCATAAAATCTTAAACGCACTCTTGTTGGAAAGTCATGAAAAACATTACTGAGTGGTTTGTCATTTTTAACACATTCTTACTGATGCTTTCAAGTCATTCTGGCAAATGTATCAAAACCTCCTCTATATTAAGCCAACTTTATATTGGTGACAAATCAATAAAATTTTGAATACATCACAGAAGAAGCATTTAAACATTTTAAGTTTTCCCCCAGTGACTTCTCTAAGGTTTAGGCTGTATCCCTTCTGGGCACCTAGTCTGTAATGCAGCTTTTTACTAATGTACTTTTGTATATTGGACAACCCCCCTCCCCAATGTTTTTTTTCCTTTCTTTTTTTCCTCTCTCTTGTGTGTGTAGTCCGAGCCAATGTTGTTTGTTTTGTGTTTTAACGTGAAAAATCCTTTAAAATAAAGTATACAAAAAAAAAAACATTTTAAGTTTTCAGATTTTCAACCAGCTTTGTATTGTGTCACAATGTTGGTAGTGTATGTAAATTAAAAGTGTTTTCTCTTTCTCCATGTTACCTGCACCCAGATCTCCCTGTTTTTTTTATTTATATTTTGGTTTTAGTATTAGTTATTTTAGTACAAGTTAAACTAAATTTTTAATACATTTTATTTTATTTCCATTTTATTGTGCTTTTGTTGGTGCATTATTTTATTTTTAAGTTTAACGACTACTTTTTTTTTTTCGGTTTCCTGACAAAATTTGTGCAGTGCATAACTATGTTGACAGTATATATGTTTATTTAATGCAACAAAAATTCAAAGTCAACTAACAACAATTTGTTCAGAACTACATGCAAAAGTGAATATACTGTAAGGTAAATCTGTAATTGCGTACAGTGATTGCAATTGGTTGTTTTGATAGTCCCGTTTACTGTGTTTTAATGTGATGACTGATTGCTACCAGTGTAAAATGGGTCAAAAATGACTTGAAATGGAAATCTTCTCATTTATTATAAACCATCTCATGGGGCCCCAATTAAGGCCCTCAGTAGCCGCGTTTCCACTGACGGGCCAGGGCCGGGCCGTGCTAGTGCGTGCCAGGGCCAGTCGCGTTTCCACTGTCACTTCCGGGGCTTGATCGGGGCTTACTCGGGGCCAACGGCCAGGATTTCTGGCCCGTCGAATACCTTGGGCGGGCCAAAGCGGGCCAGCTCGGGCTAGAGGAGTGGTTACGAACAGAGGCGGGGATTACCTGAGTCTGGAGACGACAGCGCTGGATGATTCTGTCAGCATTAAATAGGCTACTTTTAAAATAGTTTAACTCACTTTCATGTTTGAATGCCTTCTGTTTGTGATCCGATGTGGATTCTGATCACCGTATAAGGTAGAAATATTTATACGCGATGCAAAAGACTATGCGCGCATTGCGCGCTAACCATTACCATAGTAAACATAGTAAACGCTTGAAGATACGCATAGTAAAAAAACATGGTGAACGCTTGAAGAAATCAGACCAATCATAAGGCTATCACAATCATGTTTTTATTCTATCTGTCAGTAGCCTACGTCTCGCTCTTTATATACCGGACTATCATAAAAAAGCAACTTTTTTTCGGGAGCTTCCTCTGTTTCTCTGACTGAAAATATAGCCGAGTCGAGAGAGTGCTAAAGCTCCGCAGGTCGTGTTTTTGGTGGCATAGTGCTATATTTGTAGAAAGTATCATTCTTTCTAAATGTGATATTTGTCCTGTAACTACCAAATAAACAGAAACAGCCTCGACTGAATAAGTGTGTCCTCTTTCTTTTGTGAAATAGACCTAACGGTAATTTATTTCTGTGTGACTAATGTGCAATTTTGACATAACTTAATTCATTATGATCAATGTATCACTTTTTATTGTAAACCAATGCTTGGGTTTTAAATATTCAAGTAAACAACAAAAATGCCAGCAAACCGCTGCTTTTATCATGTTTGTTTTGCGATGCACGCTCTTTCCAGTGATTTCATTCTGATTAGTTTTCTGATAAAACTTCCATTTGTTGGTGAAATGATGGGTTAGTGTGACGTTGTTCCAGAGAGGCGTGTTACGGGCGTGTTTTAGTGACGCGCTGTGGAGCTTCTGGCCCGGCAGTGGAAACGCAAGCCAGGTGCTACTGGCCCGAGGCTATTAGCCCGGCACGGCCCGTTTAAAGCCCTGGCCTAGCACTGGCCCGACAGTGGAAACGCGGCTAGTGACTCTCTGGCCCTGCTTGGCTCTGAATGTTGACGTGTTTGCTTCAATCAAAGTTTTAATAACTCAGAAGCAACGTATGGATCGTGTCTGTCATCATCCCCCTCCTCCGTTATAGTCCTGAACAATATGTACGGCAAAGTCGATCCCACTGAAAATGCCACAAAGATCCATTTTGTGGTCGTTCTTGAGGACTGAAGGCATGCATGGGAGAGCGACTGCAGCTCCTGTCATGTTGCTTACAGTTAGCCGTCGATGTGAATACCATGTGTTTGCTCTGACGTCAGAGAGAAGAAGGTGTCTTAAAGTTTAGTCCTCTGTATATTGAGTTGGCTGAAGAAAGAATGCCTCATCTGGTGTAGCGTAAGTCAGGAGATTGAATCGGCCTCTCAGCAAGCTCACACTCTCGCTACGCTGGAAAAACAAGGAGCGTATTTCTCAGCTTTTGAGAACCATAAAATGTGCTGTTAATAATGGCACACTGATGTGGTTTGGCTCCTTCACACTAATGTGTCACTGTCTGGACGGGGCTTAATGGGTATTTTGGGGCGACATGCGAATCTCGAGTGGTGAAAACTAAGATCACTACTGAATCTCTTGGTGCGGATTCACTTACATGCCCAGATTTATCCTCTGAACTAGAGCTTTCTGAGCTTAGACCACCAGGCGAAGAAACAATAACGAGAGGCAACTGTGAGATATTACGACAGGAAAGCTTCCAGAAAATTCTGTCCCTCACTCCCAGTTCACACCTACTCTGGATCATTTTCACGCAAACGCATTTGTCTTGTTTTTTTCATCCACATTTTAGTTGTCCCTTTCTCGTACTGTGATCTTTCTTTATGCCTCGTCTCAAAACTCATTACTTTTTTTAGTGTCGACGGCCTCTTTGTTTCAGCTATCAACCCTGTAAAGCCTGACATATGAAACAATAATCAGAAAAATCAATTTTTTTAAATAGAACAAAAAAAACAACACGTTTGTCAAAAAAGCTATCAACAAATTCTGTAACATAAATCAATGAGATCTTTATAACAAGATATCAGACTACTTACTGTACATAAAATGAATATAAATATTAGTCGTCACTCTATATCTACCAAAAATATGCCTTAGTGAGATGATATTTAAATGCTTAGTTTTATAATCTCTGTAAACATATAATGCAATACAATGAGGATTGAGAGATGAACAAATAAACTATTTTTGCTTCAGTTTCAGTCAAGTAAGTGTTCATTTTGAAATATTATTAACAATATGAAAGTTAATCGTAAGTCTACTTTATAAAAATCTATAAAAGTCACAGCAAAAAGATATGAACCACGAGCAGAAGGTGGACGTTTTTACAAATTATACTAAAATTAATTTTAACTTGCTTATAAAGTCTAAACTATCAGTCAGACGACAGAAGGACTGTAGCACATTGTGTGCAACAGGTTTATCAGCAATAATTTAGAGGCATTCGAATTCAAATATAGCCTTTATAGGGTTAAAGTATAGCATTTATTATGCCCAAATAAAAATATTTACAAATTTATGGGTCATACCATTACATATACTCTCAAAAGCAAACTCTTTGTCTGTTCAGTGATATGACGCCTGTATTTCTTTGCTTTTCCTTCCCTTGCATGTAAATGCCATGCATTATTTTCATTTACATTTCAACAGACAGAGTAAATAAACAGGTGAGAGGATAGAAACTGACATGCTGTTGACTATCCACCAGTTCTCAGAAAACATACACTAAATTCCAAGTCATCTGAAGTCATATGTGAGGGACAGACCGAAATTTTAGTCCTTGTTGAAATGTGACAATATTCAAAATCTCATTATTTAGCATTGGTTCTCGCATACTTTGTATCCATGCAATTTTTAGTATGGGTGTTTTAATATTTAACTTGACTTAAAGGGGTGGTTCAGCATTTTGGACATCGGGCCTCATTTCCAAGTTAGCCTTAGTGTTATTTATCAGTGGAGACAGTTTTCAAAAATGTTCATCCAGTCGTTCCAGTTGCATAGTTCGCCGGTGCTAGGCTAGCGCGAGTCAATGATATCTGCTAGCCTGCCATTAAATACAGTTTTACCCACTCCACAGTACACCGATAGTCTGGCGTTATAATTGATTTGCTTTTGATGTAAATGTCTTAAGAGAATAGCCTAATGTTAAAAATCAAACTACTCTTGCATCTCAATGATCGCAATACATTTACAGGAACTAGTTTCTCAGCAGCGGCGGAATTTTACTTTGCTCCGGTTAGTAGTCCTGCGCCGAAAAGTAAACACAGAACCGAAGCGCACTTCAGTCGGGACTACCTGCACAACCTCTCTCTCTCTCTCTCTCTCTCTCTCTCGGTTGCCTCGGTAACTACATATCACTCCGCCGCTGCTGTAGACTGCGCTAATAAATACAGGGAACAAAGTATAACTATTGCAATGCGATGAAAGGGTAGTTTGATTTCTAACATTATTCTCTTAAGACATTTACATCGATAGTCTGGCGTTATAATTGATTTGCTTTTGGTGTACTGTGGAGTGGGTAAAACTGTATTTAATGGCAGGCTAGCAGTTACCATTGACTCGCGCTAGCCAAGCACCGGCGAACTATGCAACTGGAACGACTGGATGAACATTTTTGAAAACTGTCTCCACTGATAAATAACACTAAGGCTAACTTGGAAATGAGGCCCGATGTCCAAAATTCTGAACCACCCCTTTAAATGTTGGTCTTTTCCTCATCCAAAGCAATTGCATGACTTTAAAAGACTTAAAAGGAAAAAATGTGATAGTGTTGAGTTGATTATTGTGGTTTTCTGCAGCACACAGGGTTGAAATGGTGCGTAAATAATGACAGTATTGAAGATTTTTGGGTGAAACATTAATGTTCTCAACGCATGAGGAAGCTGAAGGTTCTTGAGGCTCTTCATGGACGCTGGTTCTGGGATGGTCCAGAAAGAGCGCGGCTATCATCATCACAGTAAGATTTCTGTAGCGAACACAAAGCAGACGTCGCCCTGCTGGGAAGTTGTCAAGGCAGGAGCAGGAATTTGTCCCCAATCACTCTGTCATGTTGTCACTTCCCTCTCTGGGAATCAGAAGAGAAACAATATAGCAACTGTACTGAGTTTCAGCAAGTGCTACTTTATCCAATATCATGCAGACCGCCATCTCTAAAAAGACAGTTCACCCCACAAATATAAAAACTGTCATTATGTTCTCATGTCATTCCAAAATGGCATGACTTTCTTTCTTCCGTGGGAGCAAAACAATTTTAATTTGTGTTTTGGAACGACAGAATTTTATTTTTCGGAGAACCGACCTTTCTGGAAAAGTAGACTATAGCCGCGTTTCCACCGCAATTACCAGGAACTATTTGTCCCAGGAACTTTTTTCATAGGAACTTTTTTTGCCCCAGAACGATTGCTCACTGCGTTTACACCGTGGACTAAAGTACCGGGAAGATTAGTCTGGTGACGTTGAACTGCGTGCGACTGCTCCTCCCAGTCTGCGCGTACTTGTTTTGAGTTTTAAGTATTGAGGAGATTCAAGCTGTGCTGTTTTTGTGTGCGATCTATTGGTTTACTAACGAGGTAATTAACAAAACGGCAGAAAAGAGACGAACACTAATACCAAAGCGTATTCATTTCAGAAAGCTCGTAATGCTAGATATAAAAGTAGACAACGTTTGTTATCAGCTATAGCAGACATGACCGTGAGATGGATGGGACGAACGCGCGCCATCCGGCAGAGAGAACAAGGTAAAAGAACCAATCAGCATGTTCAGCGCACAAGTCCCACCCCGAAAGTTCCTGAACTCTGAAAAAGTACTACCTCGCCAGCAGGGACTTTCTGGGGGGGGGAATTTTTACCCGGAACTTCATTTAGACCCTGGTTCCTGCGGTGTAAACACACGGAGTACCACCCCAAAGTTCCTAGTTCCTGGGGAAAGTTCCTGCGGTGGAAACGCGGCTTTTAGCATACTTTTAAAAAGAGTACTCAGTATGCAAATAATATACTTTACTTTAAGAGTATTGTTGTCAGACACTTAATTGCAAGTAGGCCTACATGGTTGTTGATGTGACTTGAGTCTGGATGGACACCGAGTAACAGCAGAAGCATAAAACGCAATAACCAAAGACTTAAACAAGCTCTTAGTTGTGTTTGCTGCAGTGCTCTTTCAATGTATTGAACATGTCACTGCACACAGAGATAAACAGACAAAAGAAAGTCTTGTTAACAGGAATCATTAGGATTCTGTGGCAGACATGTAAAAGTTGCTTTCTTCCTCTGACTGTCAGAATAACGAGACAAAGCAAAGTCATAAAGTTCTTCCGTTTTTTTTCTTCTTTGCAAGCTTCTTTTCCCTCATCCATTAAACCCATCTCTCGTCTCCAGATCGTTCAGCTTGGTTGGGCTCGAGCACAAAAGAGCCACAGTTGCAATTCTCCCTGTTTTCTTGCCCGTTGAAAGGTAGAGATGGTTTTGTCAGTGCCTTGCAAAAGTTATAATTTACAGACACTGTCGTTCAGCTGCAAGAGTAGATTTAGAAACTTGCCTTGATATTTCCAGACTGGCTCTTGTATTGCACATATTTTATATGTAGGTTTAAATGCGTTTTGCATGATGATAAAATATACGTGGTTCAGTTTCATCTACAACTCAACACATGCGCTGATTTAACTGAATGAAATCACCATTGTGTTTTCAAGTTCAAAACCCTTTAAGTTCAAGCATAAGAGCTTTTGAAGTGTCAATATTTCAATATATTGAACTGGAAAACATAAAAATCTGAAGTAAATTTATAATGTCTCATATTTCACAAAGCTTGTGCTGCAGCAGTAACATATTGTAAAACAAAATTCAATTGCTTCCAGCCTAGCTTAGAAAATAGCCAATGCCATAACATCAATGGGAATTTTGGGAATAAACAAGGAAAATATAAAATATTTCTTGGGGGGGGGGGGGGGGGGGGGGAAATCAAAGCTTTACTACTTTATCTGTTTATGGAAAATCTGTAATGAATAACAGCTATCATGCGAGACGGCGATTCAGTGTTGCTGGGTAGTTGATTTTGCATGCGAAAACATTGCATGAGTCTTTAGAAAGAGTTGACTCAGAGCCACACACTTTTTTGACGTTAGGCCAGAAGTCGCCGCAGGCTGTTTTTTCTTCAATGAGAACTTGCATTCCCCATTAACTTGCAAAATTACACCCCAAATTCAGCATAATTGTTGAAATGGGCGATGACGAGCACATATTTTGCATGCACCTCCGCAAAAGATGCGACATGTTTTCAGTTTTCCTCATTGGTATGATGTTTTGTTACTAAGCCACCAGAGCTCAGCTTGAGGAATGGAAGTGTGTAATGAAAAGACAAAGGGTGTTTTAGAGCTGTTTGTTTTCGGGGAGCAGCAGGGGTGTGTTGCGGGTTGGGAGTTTCGCCAGAGTGAAGGCCTGTGGTCGTCCTCTTGACCACCCATGCCGGGTGCCTGGACGCCACAGAAATGCTCCCCTGATAACACAGGTCCACCACAGAGAGTCTGGGTCCAAATCACGGCCCGTGCATGAGAGACACACATCGCTATATGAGAACAAAAGGTTCTATCGGGAACCCTAGCGTTTTTGACTATTTGAAAGAACCCTTAGGTACGTGAACCGAATTTCCACAACGCTTTATCTGTAGAGTGGAATAGGGATCCTCCATATGAGAGGCTAGTTGGCACTTCAGCACTGCGTTGTCATCGGGTCCATTGCCATGCCAAACACTCATCATTAGAGTTATCATGACAGAAATATAAATGCACAGTCCAGATACTTTAATCTCAGTAAAGTTGCTTTGAGTTCATTACAAAATAGAAATCTTTTGTAACATTATAAATGTATTTACTGATTCGTTTAAAGGAGAACTCCGGCGCAAAATGAACCTTTGGTCTAATAAAACATTGGTACCTAGTCAACCGTTCTCTGAGATTTGTTTTCATGATAATCGAATGTAAAGAGTTTTATCTCTAAAAACTGTTAATAAGAAGATAAAGATAAAGACAGTCCACTTCGTGTATACAGACAGGAGCCATCTTTGGAAAACAGTCTCGACTAATCAAACCACGAACGCCGTGCTAAGTGAGCTGAACTGTATGAATGGCGTTCATGGTTTGATTAGTCGAGACTGTTTTCCAAAGATGGCTCCTGTCTGTATACACGAAGTGGACTGTCTTTATCTTTATCTTCTTATTAAACGGTCTGTACACTCACAAAGTTCTCAATGCTTCGTTTTGCATGTAGGGACCCTCATTATGTTACTGTGTTCGTGTGGGGCTATTTTGAGTCTTGTTAGTGGTATAAACTAGCGATTTCTTTTTACTTATTATATGCCCCCATTACTAGCGTTATACGCTAAACAGTTTTTAGAGATAAAACTCTTTACACTCGATTATCATGAAAACAAATCTCAGAGAACGGTTGACTAGGTACCAATGTTTTATTAGACCAAAGGTTCATTTTGCGCCGGAGTTCTCCTTTAATGCATCCTTGCTGAATTAAAAAAATGATAAATCTTACTGGTCCAGACTCTCAGACTAAAGGCATAACACGATCCAGGAGATACTGATGTCACACAGGCGACAGCATCACTCATTCGGTTTCTGTGGAGAGGAGTGTATCTTGTGTTCGCTAACAGCGCTTGTTTATCCCGTGAGGTAATGGCAGACAGAGCTCTCGCCAGCTGCTCATATCAGAACTGTTGTCACCCGAGAACAAGTGATGGAAATATGAGGTTTCATCACACCAGTGACAGAACTGAAGAAAGTTCTGAGGAAAGAGATCATCAAGGTGAATGAATACGAAGCCAGACAATGTTTGACATATATTTGGAATAGTTAGTTGGAAATCTCTCGGATAACAAAATGACTGAGAAATAAGCGATCAGCGTTTGTTTGATTTGATTGCTTTGATTATTGTTGTTTTTGGAGCTCTGGGCATAACGCTGGAGAGAGAATATTGCATTTATCATAAAGATAAAACTTTCATTGTGATCATTTATTATGTTTGCTACAGCATAAATAACAATTGAACTGACTGTTATCTTTAAAGAGTCCTATACATCTTTATTATAAGTACTGCAATATGAGCTCAGCAATCTGCATTATGTTCTGCCTGGAAATCATAATATATCGACTTTCCTTCAACAACTTTTTCAACGCTGCCAATCAAAAGGTTCGGTTGAAAGAAAAGTTCACCCAAATATCTGTCTAACTTTTCTCGTTCTGCTTTATTTTAAGGTGTCAGTATTATAGTGTCTAGTTATACATTTAAGTCTGAGTAATATTAATCAACAACATGTACTTACCAGGGTTAGGATTAGTTGCATGTAATTATGCAGACTTTACTGTTAAGTAAATGTAACATACTGTAAAATATATTGCTAGCCTTTTTTCTTCTGTGAAATCCAAAATAATTTGTACTTTTTAGTGGTCATGTTAATTTTTAGTAATTTTGTTGTGTGCTTTTGTCATTTTATTTGTTTTTCTTTCTTAAATATGGCTATTTTGGTTTTAATTTATTTTTATTTCACTATTAGTTTTATTTATTTATTTATTTCCAGTTAATCATTTTACAACATTTTTAAGCTCAGCTAATATTCATATTTGAGTTTATTTTAAGCTTTATTTCAGTTAAAAGAAATGTTTTTCATAATTTGTTTTAGTTAACGATAATAACCCTGAAGCCACCATATGAGTTTGAAAACACAACATAATCACAAAACAACATAAAATATGGAATGAAATGTACACAATATAAAATGACACAAAGCAAACCAGCGAAATAGGATTTAATTTTAATAAGTTTAATAAATAAAAGAATAAAAAAATTGAATTAAAAAAAGTTTAATAAATAAGCAACCACCTAAAATAAATCCAATCTTGTATAACTCCAGTGCATAATTCATATGGACTCCTTTCATTATACTTTAAAAAATTCAACTGAAAAAATAACAACAGTAAATAACATCTTGATTTTTATTTTTGGTGAATAATTCCTTGCCACATGGTCCCGTCTCTTAAGACGTTTCACAATGGATTTATAAAAATGACACACTAAAACTTGAGATTTGACTGTGTGTGTGTTGACTGAAGAAAAGCCTGAACATCTGCTGTTGTTCTCCAAATAACTCTCCATGACTCATTCGCACCATCTGCTGGTCATTTACTTGAGCCATAAACATATCATTTGCTGTTTGTTGTTGTGATTATGTTGTGTTAAAGCATTAGCAAATTATTTGCTTGAAAAGGCCACACACATTCATTTTTGAAATAATGAATAATTTGAAAAGCTGTGATGTTTTCACTGATTTTTCACAGAAAATGCCACTCTCCTACTAATTATTGGAATATGTACACTACCATTAAAAAATTTGGGGTTGGTACTTAAAAAATAATAATAATAATTCAGCAAGGATGCTTTAAATTGAGCAAAACTGACAGTGACATTTATAACAATTTCTAATGTGACAATAGATTTCTATTTCAAATGTTGTTCTTTTGAACTTTCTAATCAAACAAATGCAGCTTTGGTGAGCAGAAGAGACTTTTAAAGGAGCACAAAAACAAAAAATAAACGAGACCCCAAACTTTTGAACAGTTGTCTATGTTGAAATGTTATTTTATGCAATAAGCTCAAGATACATTTTAGGCTCACTGTATATGATCTGATTTGATTCTGAATCACACTGATGTACAGCTGTGTGTGTCTATCACATTAGCCATATTAAAGGGATAGTTCACTTTGAAATTAATTTTTGGTATGTTTTAGCTTACCTCAAGGGCATCTAAGATGTAGGTGTCTTTGTTTCCGCAGCAGTTTCAATTTTGATTTTTTTTTTGGTCACAGTATTTATATCGTTTTTACCTCTTGTAAACACAGCCACGTCCAAGTGATCTGAGGGCGCCGCCGCTTCGGTCTTTTCTGGAAAGCGCCGGAAGTGATCTCTCGCGCGGTTGCGAAAAAAAATTCAACGTTGTCAGTGTTGATATATCGAAATCGTCTTCCATTGCGATTTCCTGTATATCTAAATATGTTTAGATCTTCACAGTGAAAGGTGACACTTCCGAAATCTCTGTGTAAACAATGAGTGATGTACACGCGTGAGAGATCACTTCCGGCGCGTGCGCAGACCGAAGCGCCGGCGCCCTCAGATCACTCGGACGTGGCTGTGTTTACAAGAGGTAAAAACGATATAAATACTGTTCGTTTTCTCACACAAACCGCTCGTTTCGTGTCTTAGGCCATCAATGTGTACTTACATTTACGAGTGACCATAGACCTGCATTATATGACTGACAGACAAGAACGGTTTGACCTAAAAATATCAAAATTGAAATTACTGCGAAGACAAAGACACCTACATCTTGGATGCCCTTGAGGTAAGCTAAAACATACCAAAAATTAATTTCAAAGTGAACAATCCCTTTAATGTCTGCAGAGATCTGCTGAACTGGTCTCAGATCAGCGGTGTGTGTGTGTGTGTGTGATAGCAGATGTGTGTGCTCCAGATGTTCAGGTTAACTCCTCTACTCAGTCGGGAGGGACGCTTGCGCTGTGTGTTTCATGAAGCCTCCACACACACACAGTTTCTCCACAATGAACACGGGCATCCACACTATAAGATCTCAGGCCACCCAGAACCATCCCAGTGCGGGAATGAAAGTGAACGTTTATTGGGAGCAATCGGCGTTTTATGATCCGCCATCGCCAGATACAGCAGAATGATTTATCGCTCTGGCCCTCCGTCGTCTCCTGTGGGAAACCTTACAGAATATAGAGGATGTAAAACAAACTCGGTGTCATCATCGAAGCCCTGTAAACGCAGTTTGGTGGTTCCTCGCGTTCCTCCGTTCACAGGGAACAGCTGGACGGAGAACGACAGATCACGGGGTCTCAGGTGTGTGTTTAAAAGCTGTGTGTTACACAGCTCTACACAAGATGATGAAAACACACGAGATGCTTCGGTGAAAGACGTCCTTCTGGCACGTTTGTAGATGGTTTGTACATTTATTGACCCGGCTAGGGTTGATTATTATTTCAAAATATTTTTATTTGTTTTTTGTTATATGAAGGTCACATTAAAAATGACGCTTATCTTTTTTTTTTTTATCATGTCAATTTGAACGGCTTGTTATGAATTGTATATGGTTTCAGCCTGGTTCAAGACCCACACTTTTTTATTTTATTTAATATTATAATGTTATGAATTAGTAAATTAAATTTAGTCATACATACATACCGGTCAAAAGTTTGGAAACATTACTATTTTTAATGTTTTTGAAAGAAGTCTCTTATGCTCATCACGGCTGTATTTATTTTAATCAAAAATACAGAAAAAACTGTAATATTGTGAAATATTATTACAATTTAAAATAATGCTTTTCTGTTTTAATAAACTTTAAAATATAATTTATTCCTGTGATCAAAGCTGAATTTTCAGGATCATTACTCCAGTCTTCAGTGTCACATGATCCTTCAGAAATGTCACGATTCATTGATGAATAAACAGTTAAAAAGAGCAGCATTTATTTAAAATAGAAATAATAATAATCTTTTGTAACAATATACATTACAGTTCAAAAGTTTAGGGTCAGTAGTAAAGACATTTATATTGTTACAAAAGATTTCTATTTTTTCTATCATCCTATCTGAAGGATCATGTGACACCGAAGACTGGAGTAATGATCTGAGTAATGAAGACTGTACTGTATGTATATACCTATATGTATGATAAAAATTAAAGTAGAAAATATCAATATATTTTACATTTAAAAATAAATATTTTGTAAATTAATAATAATATTTAAATAAAACAAATGGTTATGGGGCGTCTCCAAATTTCATTCTCATGGTCAAAAGCCCAGAGAGGAATGTTTTAGTTGTGGTTGTAAGTTCCCACATTCACCAGCTGGAGGCGCTTCACTTACAGTTTATGGCTAACTCGCACTATCACCAGATTATTATACGTCACATCTCAGTTCTCAGATATTCCACAACCCGACACACACGAGGAAACCAACACTAACAGGGGCTTTCACTGGGTGTAGGGACCATCTCAACAACAGCACGCCAAGAGTGAACACAAGCGGTGTTTGTCTGAGCATTTGACAGGTTCTGCAGAAAACAGCATCTACTTTCCTGCAGGGCATGATGGGTAATTATGAAGTCACATGATCACTTTGTTTCCTGTGAGCTTCTCATATTCAACATCTGTGGATTATTATTGATTCATTTTAGTAAGTAATTAGTCATCATTGATACTGGTCTAGAGTAACCCTTACCATAACTCTTGAAAGAATTGAGTTTTAATGACAGATTGAGTGAAATATGTGATGTCAGTGACCTCAGTTGTTCAAGTCCTGTGTGTGTGTGTGTGTGTTTTCTGACAGGATGGACACATGCGGGACTGTTTCTGCCCATAATCCAGGGCAAGAGCGGTTCTGTAAAAATAACCCGAGATCCCGCAGGTCCTGTAATGGATTCTGCAGATGTTTCTCCTCAGGAAGCGGAGAACCAAAGAAACGGAGATATTATTGAGTAGTAATAACAGTATGTTGAGTGTGTGTTGATTAGCCAGTATAAAGACGAGGTGAAACCAGGGACGGATTAAGGCGATGATGTGCCCTGGGCACGGATGTCTCAAAGGCCCCCTTCACCAATTTTTTGGACAACAGTGGGCAGGCAAGCCAGGCATTTTTAGGGGACCCCCGAGGGCTGGTCATTTAAACAATCAGAAATGTTAATAATAACAGACGCAGCAACATCTCTGCATCCCCCAGTGTGGGGCCTCTCGCTCGTTACGCTCGTTATGCTTTTACCTTTTTCAAACTGGTGCAGCGCTTACTCGCGGTAGGTAGAAAATGCATGATTTGATTTGTTAAACATGAAAAGGACTTATCCGTCTGGCATGGCAGCTCGCTCTAACTTTAACCTAGATAAATGCATATCCAAGTGCGTGTGCGGAGTGTGCAGCGCGCACTGCATGGCAGGCGTCGGCGCGAACACTTGCATTTTCCAATCAACAGTGGAAACAACTTGAAATAGGCCTACTCAATCTTTTCTGGTCATAGGCCTATACAGAAAAGAATAATGCATCAGTCGCAAGTAGCTACTTTTATTTTTGTAAACTCACAATAACAAGAAACCGTTGTGCTTTTGTAAAATAAAATAAAACAAACAGGGCGCGCTTTCATGGTCTCCGTGGCGTGAACTGGAGCGCGTCTCAAAAATGAACTGAAACACAGTGTATAGCCTCACATACATGATGAATATTTCTATATAAAGCTTGAAATGTCCACTTTTAAACGAAAAAATTCGAATCGAAAGCAAATACCGGCTGATTAGGCTGATATGATATGAAAGGTGCATTTCTCTCTAAAGGCGCATCCACTTTACAGCAGAGATATAGATATGTTTGCAGCCGACACTGATTTAAAAAAAAAATTATTAAACAATAAAAATGCCTAGTTTTTTCCAGACATATATTATCATTAGCCTGCTTTTGCCGGTGCTTTGCGGCAATATTTATGCATGCGCTTGCTTGAGCGCGGAATAGGCTATACGCCTCCACTCAGTATTTAAGCAGAAATTAATATTAACGTGAGATTAGTCGACTAATTGCTTAAAGGAATGACTACTAGTCGTCGACTAGAAAATCTTTAGTCAACGGCAATTCTAATCAATGCATTTATGCCAGTTGACATTTATTTAATTAGTAGCCTAATTCTAGTATCCAGGTCTTTACGTTAAATTAGTTGAGTTAACAATTAGTTAATGAACTAAAATAATAAAACAAAGATTAAATTAAGATGCTATATAGCATTGCTTGTTCCACCACAAAAGACACTTTTTAAGGTGACAATCCGTTACACATTTGAAGATTTACTGTATCTTGAAGATTGTTGTATTGTATTATATCTTCTGTTATAAAGATGAAGATTGACATTTCGTTAAAAAAAAAAATAAGCCCATAGGATACTATTGTAAAACATAAACAACTTAGCCTATGGTCTGTCTTGGTTGTGGTTTTAAACTCATTTTTGTTTTGGTTTTTAAGTAACCGTCTTCTACGCGTGACTTTTATATTACGCAATGCTTTTCACTCGCCTCTAGATGTCCTTCTCAACAGCGCAGCAATACATTCAAATTATTTATTTCATTTATTTACTAGTTAATACTTTGCAACTGCAAAAAAAAAAAAAAATCACATTATTTCTCAATATTTAACACAATTTTACTGAAAATAAAAATAAAATAAAAAGAATAATTTGAAAAGAATAGACACAGTACATTTTACAGGGCCCCCTGCTGGCCCAGTGCCCTGGGCAAGTGCCCAGTAGGCCCGTGCGTTAATCCGTGCCTGGGTGAAACCCTTGGAGAAAAATTTCAATTCATCTATCTGACTGTCTTCAACATTTTTTTGAAAAAAAGAAAAAAAAGAATAAAGTTTACATGTATAAACATTTCAATCTTTATTGCAAAGTTAAGGATCAGGCTGAGGATTTAATACGTACAGTGCATAATTCAGTTATCGAAACAGGCATATCTGAAAGTTGTCAAAGTTGTAATATCTTGTTGTGACTGCAAGGCACCAAAAATAATAACTTGTTTTGCAGTTAAGGTAAATGTGTAGCTGCCTTCAGCATTTTAGTTGAGTGCTCAGAGTTTTACACACTTTTCTAGCAACACTGGGTAAGTGTCAATGCTACAGAAAGACATTTTAAAAGAGTTTCTATTGAAAGGTTATTTCAAGGTCAAACTGGCATGAAGTGTGCTTACTATAATGATTTAAGAGTTAATACAGAATTCGTAACGTAGTAATGTAATAGAGAACAAAAAAAGACAAACAACTCATTCTCAAGAGACAAAAATTAGTCAAACAATTTAGAGTTTGTGTCGCATTAATAGTTTCTGAAGCGGTAACGCCACCTTGTGGAAATCTTCTGGAACTGCAGGAACTGAGCTTCGAGCTGTTGGCAGATAACAAAAGACTGAGTTAACTACAGTTCATTTATCAGGCAGTATATTCAGTCATTTACAACTTTTAACTTAAGACAAACATATATTAAAGGGGTCCTTTTATGCTTATTTGCATGTTTAACTTTCTTTAGCATGTAATGTGTAAGGGATAATCCACGGCTAGCCATGCATTAAAGGATTTTAATGGACGACGTAGAGGCGAAGAACCACCCGACGCGAAGGGTGGTTGCCTCTACGTCGTGCATTAAAATCCTTTAATGCATGGCTAGCCGTGGATTATCCCGCTTATACCCACGGCCGCATTAACAATAGGGCTAGGCCCGAGCAAGGAGGGGGCCCGTGATTGGCTGTGGAGTAGATACTACTAGCCATCTGATTGCCAAAGCCTTACCACGCAAAGCCCACCACAAATTAGCCCTGTTATTTAGTGGCGCTTTGCCGTATATTCCATGCATTATCATGGAATCATTATCATTAATATTATAGTGACCGTTCGCAAAGACCCGCCTTTTTTAGTTACTGTGTGACAAGCCAGGCGGCTCTCACGAGTCACGCACATCATGTTCTCACTCACGCACTGAAAAATACATCGCGGGGCAAAGACTAACGTTACACCGAGTGACTATGAGAGAGAGTTCAGAGCAGCTTACTCATAGGCGTCATTTACGGGGGGGACGGGTGGGACATGTCCCCACCACTTTTTGCCAGGGTCGATATTGTCCCCTAGCCTGACTTCGTCATACTCATATTCTAGTCAGAATGTGAGTCTGATACTGCTTCATAGGGCTTTGATTATGAGGCGTGTCTTAACCGAACCAGGAAAAACAACAACTCTGCACTCAATTGGATAGACCTACAACCAATGAGAGCAACGCAGTAAGTCAACTACTTTGCATAGCACAGTTGTCAACTACAGAACTCAAATGCACGCACGCTGGAAGAAGTAAAATAACGAGTGTTGCTTCTTTTACTTGGCCCTCTATGAGTGCGACCAAAGGAGAAACTACAACGACCACAGGGTTTTCATCGCGTCCCGTCTTCTTAGTGACCATCGGAGCCAGCTGATAAATTAAACTTTTGCCGAATCCCGTAGGAAGGACGGCAAACACATCTTTCCGATCGACAAATGCCTTGATTGCAGTTCTCTGTTCGTCTTTTAAAATGAATGCGCTGTCGATTTCTTCTACAACAGACGCGATAGCGGAATCTCTACATCGATCTCAGTTCTCCAGCGGCGGTCATCTCTGAGGGAAACCAGTTCAACCCAAGCGCTCTTTGATAACGTGAGGATTACGTCCCTGCAGATCATCTGTCCATCATCGTATAAAGCCCGCCCTGGCAATTTGATTGGCCCGACGATTTCTGAACCGATCATAATTACTCCTCAATGGAGCGAGTCCAGACCGAACTTCCCGACCAAAAAATGTTGTGGGCGGGGTTCGGGCTGGCATCCAGGCTAATTGTCCCCACCACTTTTGAAACATCTCGCGTCACGGATGTACCAATACAAATAAAACATCTCCAGTTAACTAGCAGCATTCGTTTCATTCATTTGTTAAATAAGAGGCGATCTAGCGCTGAAATGTGTTGTCTTCACTCGGACGCGCGCTTCAATCCGTTGCAGAGATTCTATTCGTTCCAGAGAAATCAATATTCAAAATGCACACAAACGTGTCCCTGCTTCTCTGGGTTCTAATCCGCACTCGTATAGTTTTTTTTTCCCTCATCAAAACCGATAATGTTTATCAGTGATAAAGTATATCAAGATTCTTGATATACAACCACTGATAAACATTATCGGTTTTGATGAGGGAAAAAAACTATACCGAGTGCGGACTAGAACCCTCAACCTCCGACACGCTTGGCAAAAATTCTGCCACTGGACTATCACAACACATATGCACATATGCAACGCAGGCGGATCTATGTATTTATTCACGTAAAAATTCACGCTACTAACAACGTTATATTAGATCTCATTTTACGACCAATTAAACCCAAAGTACCATCACATTTTTGGTCGGACATCATACATTTTTATTTATTTCAATCAGTAAGCTACAGGACATCGTCTTTCAAACCATGACCTGCGCGAAAGAGAAAAAAGAATGAATGCGTCATTGTACCCAGCACTTTTGAAAATGCCCTTCCGAATGCGTCTCTGTCCCCACCACATTTCAAACCAAACTGACGCCCATGAGCTTACTGTTGATATGAAACAAAGTCTCAACTTTCAAATATTGTCATTTAAGTAATTTAAACGATACCGTTTTCAAGTTCAAGTCCACCGACGTTAATCTACTGACAGCTTTGTTGTCGGACAAAATTGCGTATTCGGCGTTATGATTGGCCAGTTCGCCTGTCAATCAAACCCCCGTGGGCAGCAGGGCATGGTGAATTGAAACGTCACGTTTTAATTTGATATAACAAATACATTTACTTGTGAACGATCTACCTGCTGCTGCACGTAGGCCTATAGATGGCTGTCTGTGCCTTATTAGAATATACCAGAGACTATTTATAAAAGGACTTTGGAATATACGCATCAACCAATCAATCGCCTCCACTCTTCACTTCATTCTAGACTATTCTTAAAACACATGCGTCATCATCGACCCCACAAATTTTCGGTAAGTTTGATTATTAACTTGATGGATGTATGATGCTTTTTGTGTTTGATCAATTTTCGCCTAAAGGGCTGGCGATAATATATCCGGTAGAAATATGTACATTTTCCTGCGCCATCATGATACAAGTTAGGCTATAATTTAAACGCGTTTTTAAGCATTGTGGTTTGGATACAAATTATGGTACTTTCCTGTTATCCGGACCCCACGCAAATTATTTTAAACTGCTCAGGCACAGTAAGCAGCGGGAGAGAATTCATTTTGGTTTTGAGACCATGGTGAACTTGAGACGGTTTTGCACAGCGCACTTGAGTTCCGACCCTGAGGTCTTAAAGTGACAGAAGCTACTAATAAAGCTGCTGTCGCCATTTGTGTCAATGATGAAACATCAGAAATAAAGTAATTTACTGCCCTTGACTGAATCACTTTTGTAAAATTAATAAGAATGAATGTTGAATTTATAGTGAAAACTATGTATTGAATATTTGATTACTTTATACAATATAATATTATTCAGTGCTTTAAGTTTTTCAAGTAGGTCGATTTCTTATGTGCCTTTGTTCTATTGTTATTTGTGACTCTTGTCATCAGTAAGCTTGAGATTCTTTTCTTAAGCTACTATTATTTTTTGTGATATTGAAATTGGTCACAAGAATTATGAAATTTTAGTGGCATAAAATTTTGATATGATAAAAAATCGTATTAAAAGTAATATAACTTAACTGTGAAGTATATCATAGATGAATAAAATGACTCGTATAATGATAGAACATTTAGCTCATGTAGTTGGTAACCTAAAGTGGTGGTGGGGGGGCCCTGCAGAGCTCATAGCCCCGGGGCCCAGTGAGCTCTTAATGCGGCCCTGCTTATACCTAGGTTATTTGCCAAGTTAATAAGAAGTTAAAGCTGTAACTGATGTTTACAATGTAATTTTTTAACAGACGTGTAAAAATGACGGTTATTTTCTTAAGTTACGGCTGGTTAGTTCTAGCACTCCGTCCGCTTTAAATAAAGTAGAGCCATCGGATTGCTTTTATTTAAATGAATTATCACATTTATTTAAATTCATTATTAAAAGAGAGAGACAGAGAACTGAAAGAGAAGAAAGAGAGAGATGCGTGCGCGAGTTACCTATGAGCGTCTCTTCTTTAAAGTCTACAGTCCCCTCGTTGCTTAAGCATATAGGCCTATAGCTAACTTAATGATTCATGGATTTATTAAAATTATTTATGAATGATAGGCAACACTGACAGTGACAAGGCAAGCTTTATTTGAACTAATCATGTCATTTATTTAAATGAATTAGCTGTATGTCAATCCAAACTTTTCTTACGCGGATGATGAACGCTGGTGTCTTTTCCATTTTTCCTGTAGCGCTTTAAAACTGATTTAAAGACGGCATTGCTTGACTTGAAGTCTTTATCCCTTATGATGTTGTATTTTGTAATGTGACGGTTTATACCTGCTCTGAGACGCATCAAACTTGCAACACTGTATTCGCGTCCAGCGGTAGACTGAACAGAGGCATAAAACTCCCGAAATGTCTCATTTAAAAGAGAAGCAGAGTAACGTTAGGTCTCGAAATCACAATTGTTCTGTCTTTGGTGCAACAAGTCACTGAAAGTGTTAACTGCCCATTTAGTTGTCTTTTTTGTATTGACCTCATATTTGTCGTCTTCGATCTTATCTAGCTATGTCTTTTCCCTAAAAAAAAAAAAAAAAAAAGCCTAAAACGTATCTAAGTAATATACAGTAGTAGGCTATTTCGTTGTCACCCTGCCTCTCCAAATGCATAACTGACATTAACAAAATGCAATAATGCAGTAACAGCTGAAAAAGTACTTGGGTGTGTGTTTTATTTTATATTTACCGGACAATAATGCAATCGCTGCTGTCTGTCCCATAGAAGAACATGACAGCCCGCGTATGTTTTGGAACTATTGGGTTTTACCTAAACAACGTGACAGCCGTCGCGAGCGATCAAAGAGCGTCGCAACTCTTTCTCTCTATGGCTCTGAGCCTACCTAACGTTTTCATATGTGTCTCTCTCTCACTCTTTTGCAAGTGTAACTCTGTTACTATGGTTACCAATGTTTATAGTAGCGGATTAATTTCGAACTGTAATCAAACTGACTGGAACTACCTGTGCATTAAACGGTTTTACTGCACACCTTCCAGCCAATCAGAATCGAGTATTTAAACAGCCCGTGGTATAATGCTGTTTGAAGCTCTGCAAAGTTTCAAAGCACACAGTTCTTCTCTATATCAGTGTCAGTGTTTCTGAACTCCTGAAACGCCTCCATTGTAGTCTTGAGTTTCTCCCGGGAACGAACACGTCACAATATTCCTCATTTAAATAATTCATACGCAGAATAAAGGGGCGGGGCCTGGTTGAGTTAGTTAGTAGTGTGTTATACTGGTGGTTATGGTAAGGGGCGGGGCAATTCCCAAACACACTCGAAGTGCTCGACCAATCACAACACACTGCTCCAGCCGACCAATCAGAGCACTGTGTGCTTTTCAGAAGGAGGGGCTTCATAGAGACAGGAAGTAAACAGTGTTGTGTTGTTTCTCGTATAACGATCTAACTCGCTGATTAACTATCATAGTACGATTCATCATTGGAGAAACTGACCAACTTCCCAAACCAAAGTACCTCTGTCGTTTGAGGAACCACATTAGTTCAGCAAAACAGGACTGTTATTAATGTACGGAGCCCTTAAAGGGACATGGTTGTGGAAAAAATATATAAAAATACTTTTCAAAGCTTTTGCGTTCTCTCATAAAACTTGTGAGTTCGGACAAACACCTCCTGGTTATGGTCCCGCTGGCAGTGTTTCAGCTCAGGACGTTAACAGTGGAGCGGTTCATAGTGTTTTATTTTGAACTTGGACTTGAGTATAAAGAAATACAGCCAGTTCTTAGTTCAAGGAGTTCAATAAAGTGGCCAATATATTCACAGATTCAAACTTCCCAGATCAATAAGACCTGAGCTAAACCTTGTTAAAACACAAAGACTCCTCTTTCCAATCATAGTAACGTAGACAACGAGCTACATCCAATTTTCCTCAAAATGAGCTTTATAATATCTCTATGAGCAGCCGGCCGAGAGACAAGTCCGAAAGGATAAATGCAGTCGTGATGAGCAGAAGAGACTTCTGTCAAAAACATAAAAAATAGTAATGTTATTTTAGATTTAACAATAAATATTTTGTAATTTAACAATAATATTTAAATAAAACAAATGCTTATGGGGCTCCTCCAAATTTCATTCTCATGGTCAAAAGCCCAGAGAGGAATGTTTTAGTTGTTGTTGTTGTAAGTTCCCACATTCACCAGCTGGAGGCGCTTCACTTTTACAGTTTATGGCTAACTCGCACTATCACCAGATTATTATACGTCACATCTCAGTTCTCAGATATTCCACAACCCGACACACACGAGGAAATCAACACTAACAGGGGCTTTCACTGGGTGCACGTCAACAATAGCACGTCAAGAGTGAACAGAAGCTGTGTTTGTCTGACTTCTACTTTCCTGCATGATGATGGGTAATTATGATGCCATGTGGGATCACTTTGTTTGCTGTGAGCTTCTCATATTCAACATATTGTGGTTATTTCATATACTTTACTGTCTGCAAAGTGCAAACCCGAAAGCCTTACTACAAAAAAGTCATTAATGTTACACAATGTAGTCTCCAAATTCAGTTTACACGTCACTGCTCTCCTGCTGGTTATACACATTTTACATGTCATTTTCAATTCAGCATCATTCAAATAGTTTGTTATTAATAAAAAAGGGCTTACCGACACTTGCCTTTTCATCTAGTTAAGTAAAGGAGCAGGGATGGATCATTGTAGGATTTCAAACTCTCAGTCTGCTTCCTTTTTTGTATTTGACAGGACCTTAAGACAAAACAATATTCTTTTAGTTGAAAAAAAGACACTTTTCTAGGTGATCTCTTAAAGTGCTGTGGTAATTCTGATAGTAAAGTCCGGCCGGCGCTCTAAACATGTTTGGTCAAGGTGTGACTAGATTAAGTGCTGAGATCCTTCACATGTTGACCTTGCTTTTACAAGTTCAGGATTAACCCTAGAAAGCATTAAGAGCGCGTCTTTGTGTGTGTGTGTGTGTGTGTGTGTGTGTGTGTGTGTGTGTGTGTGTGAATGTCTATACGGATATTAATACGGAAGCGTATTGCATTCACTTGAAGAAAAAAATTACTCTGTTTTTCTGAATAAATGAGTTAATTATCTCAGAATTACGAGATAATTTTTCATGGAAAAAAAGTTTTTGCTCTGTTTTTCTGAATTAACGAGTTAATTATCTCAGAATTACAAGATAATTTTTCAGGGAATTTTTTTTTGCTCTGAGATAATTAAGTCGTTAATTCAGAAAAACAGAGCAAAAACTTTTTTTCCATGAAAAATTATCTCGTAATTCTGAGATAATTAACTCGTTAATTCAGAAAAACAGAGCAAAAAAAAAAATTTCTATGAAAAATTATCTTGTAATTCTGAGATAATTAACTCATTAATTCAGAAAAACAGAGTAGATTTTTTTTCTTCAAGTGAATGCAATACGCTTCCGTATATTAAAGTGCGAGAACTAGTTATCCGATTTTCCCGTTCAAAGAATTTCGGTAAAGTCACAGAAATCAATTTGGCTGTATAGAAAAATTCTACTTTTACATCCTTTTACATACAGTAAAGGAAATCAGACTCAGTTTTGAACTTTCTAACCCCTCTGAAGGATCCATCCTCTCCCATAATGCACCAGGATTCCTCTATGACCTTCCTTCCCAGGAGAAGACCTTCATATATGACATCTTTCATGGATCAGCTGCAGGTCAGTTGGCCTATTTTCTCGGATATTGGTGGAAGAGTTCCTTAACAACATAAAACATGAAGTTACTGTAAACACAAATCAGTGACCTTGTTCTCTTTGAATATTTTAGTAAAAATACACAAATATGAAATTGCATAGGCTACACTACCGGTCAAAAGGATTTAGGATTTGTACTGTTTTTGAGAGAAGTCTCTTCTGCTCACCAAGGCTGCATTTATTTGATCAAAAATACAGTTTTCTATTGTAATATATTGTAAAATGTAATTTATTGCTGTGATGCAAAGCTGAATTTTCAGTCTTAAGTGATCAAATGTAAAGTGTCCTTGCTGAATAAAACCATGAGTTTCCTTTAAGAAAATACATCTTACCTCAAACAGAAAAACTGTTTTCAACACTGATAATAATCATAAATGTTTTGTGAGCATCAAATCATATTAGAATGATTTCTGAAGGATCATGTGACACTGAAGACTGGAGTAATGATGCTGAAGATTACAGGACAGGAATTACATTTGAACATACATTACATTACAATAGAAAAAGTTATTTTATAATAAGAGACTTCTTTAAGAAAAAACATTAAAATTGATTTAATGTTTGGAAATTTGATTCCAAACTTTTGACCTGTAGAGTGAGAGAGAGTGTGTGTGTATATATAATTATTATCATTAAAAATATAAAAATGAAATAAAAAAGATTCTCAGATTAAGGCCGTGTGTCCACCAAAGCGGTTTTTCACGCGCCTGGCGTATGTTTTCAATTGTTTTCAATGTGAGCGCCGTGTTTTTAAAACGCCATGAGCATAAGGAGGCGTTTTTTTCATGCTGAAGCGCTGAGCGTTTTTTACAGGTCGCCGAGAGTTGAAGAATGTTCAACTTTGGGTAAAACGCAGCGCTCATCACTGTCACTTTTTACCCAGCCGTCCAATCACAGTGGAGGAGGGGCGGGGCAAATACCACACCGACCAACTGTCACAACATTCTTTCTGTACAACAACATCAACCAGCAGAGCTAACCGAACAAAATGGATGACAAATACATTTTTAGTATGAAACAAATTATCTGCGAAATCAGTTACAAGTAAACTGTGCTGCAGATATTCTGTATCATAGCAACGAAACGTCTCAACGGAAAAAACACTCTCAAGCGCCCACAGCTCGGCGTTTTCAGCAGAGCGTCTAGCGTTTTCAGCTAGCTAAAAGCGCTTTGGTGGACACACCATAGATATCCATAATAAAGGCTAGATGTCTCGTCCGCGCTGCTGGCCAATGGAGGTCGACGTCCGCACCTGGCGGCCATCTTGCCACAGGCAGCTCGCTCACTCAAAACATTGTGCTTTAATGGTGCATGTACTTTTTAAATAACCTTATACTACAGGGCTGTTGAATGCTTGATTCTGATTGGTTGAGAACGTTCTAAGGTGTGCAATTATTTTCAGGGAAACGCACGGCTAAAGTAGTTCCAGGCAGGTTTGACCGCATTACAGTTCCATATCACTGCGCGTAATAACGGAAAATAGGATACAATTCATAACAAGAAAAAACATGCAGCCCCATGCACTTGATCTGCAATTTTCTATGTCTAACTTCACAATCAATGGACACATACAGTTTAATTTTAATAAATAAAGTATGTAGTCCTATCTATAGGCTAAATAGAAAATTAAATTGAATAGGCTATATAAATAAATTGATAGTCCTGCTGGGTTTTCGTAATTATTCCAGATAATATAACAAATAAATAATTATTGATAGGCCTACTTGTTAAAAGGGCTTTGTGTGTTTCATTTATTGGGTTATCTACTGTCAATTATAGAAAACAAGAATGAACGAATTAATTAAAACAAATTTAATTAATAAATAAATAATAATATTGACGCACATGCTTTTCTGTCTCATTATTGCAACATCTCTCTCTCTCTCTCTCTCTCTAAAAACGGCATTAATAACTGCATAAAGCCGGGACACACTGATTATAAGGCCAGTTATGAATGTAATTTGATACTTATTACATGCCCAAACACGTGTTCAGCGCGTTCAGTCTGTTCACAGTCTGTGTTTAAGACCTGCTACAGTCGATGGAAACAGTCAGTCTTCGAATGTTTCAGCGAGTCGTAAGTGTGTCCCCATCATTAGTCTGCTATCAGTGGCTCAAACCTCCGTTACTAACTCTAAAATGACATTTTGGAATTAGCAACGGAGGCATGGGATTAGATGCGTAAGAAATTAGTCCTACATTCAAGAGCGTTTTAATGACAAAAACTTGACAAACGTCTTGAAATGCATCATCTGAACAATGTTTTGAGGTGTGGTAACTGTAGTATAAGCGGAATAATTGACTTCAGGCCGTTGAATTATTAGAAAAATAATGCACACCCGAGGTGTAACGGCCACTCCGCTTCGCGTCGTGACCGCATTACCACCTCGGGTATGCATTATTTTTCTAATAATTCAACGGCCTGTCGTCAATTATTCCTTACATAACTTGCTCAATTTTCTACCGTTTTTCAAACGGTTTGGTTTGTTATAAACGTCAGAGATGTAGTTATGACACTGCATACTTATGAATAATAAGTGTATCAATAAATAATCATCCAGAATTATAGCCACGTTAATAACGTTTGTAAGAAACCAAACCGTTTGTAAATCCGTCAAGATTTCAACGAGATAAGAGTATCTGTGTTCGTGCTGATCACTCATCTTACATCAGGCACCACAGAGCCCGCCAGAAAGCTTGCCTGTGACAAGATGGCCGCCGGTGATGACGATAGAGACTCCGCCGTAAGACATCTAGCCTTTATTATGGATATCTATGGGACACACGGCCGAAAGCCCCGTTCACACTACACGCGACTTTGTCGCTGCAAGTCGCCAGGCGCTGGCGATGAGGTCGCAAGTGGGCGTTCCCACTACTGGTTGACTAGTATGACATCCAAAAGACAGCGAATCAGCTTTCTTGCCATCCATCACTGCAGGCCCAGGGGCTGAGGAGAAGGATCACGTGCGCTCCACTCCTATTGGTTGTCGCTCGCGAAAATCGCTCTTCATTTGCATAATGTTAAAAATTTCTCAACTTTGTCGCGTCGCCAGACACGCCCCATCTAGTCGCCAACGGTCGCTGTCGCGCGTGTCGCCGGAAGTCGCCCGCTCACCATTGAAATGAATGGTATCGCGTCGCTTGGTCGCGTGTAGTGTGAACGGGGCTTAAGTGTATCGTCGGTGTTGTGCGTTCTCTCCATACCTTGAGGAGGACGGCAGAGAACCAGCTGTACCGCTGAAGGAGAAATCCTCAAACACTGCAGCACTTGCTGTAGGGTCAGAGTTCACAGGACAAATATCAGTTTAATAGTAAATACGGTCTTGGCTGACATAACTTTGATTGCCCAGAAATGAATAATTGGACTATAATCAACAAATCCTGGCCCTTCACTCGGTTCACGTTAATATTGGTTAAAGAAGAGCTCTTGTTACCTGATAGGACAATCCCTTCAGCGGCTGCCCGTTAATCGACAGAATGATGTCTCCCTCCTGAATCTTGCCACTTTCCTCCGCAGGCTGACCTGGGAACAGCGTTCGGATTCGCACGATGGAGCCACAGTCGAGGGACGTGTCCAGCTCTGAGATGAAGAAGCTGAAGCCCAGACCGTTCAGGGTCTTCTTAAGTTTCACCTCCTGAATGTTCTCTGGACAGAATTAGACACATTTAAGCCAGCCTTGTGGAGGTGACGTCACATTACCTGTGTGTGTGTCAAGTCAAGTCACATTTATTTATATAGCGCTTCTTAAAATACAGATTGTTTCAAAGCAGCTTTACAGAGATAACAGGAAAATAATGCAACAAAGTTTGTTTCCAGAAGAAAATAGCGTCACAGTCCGGCTTAAGTAAATTCAGTGATGTTTCTTTTTTGTTTTAAAAAAGTTATTAATTTAGTTCATTTATATAT
Source organism: Rhinichthys klamathensis goyatoka (assembly GCF_029890125.1). Classification (NCBI taxonomy): domain Eukaryota; kingdom Metazoa; phylum Chordata; class Actinopteri; order Cypriniformes; family Leuciscidae; genus Rhinichthys; species Rhinichthys klamathensis. Next base: position 7,595,406 of record NW_026606583.1, read on the forward strand.
ATATATAGCCGCTCTGGAGTAAATTGTGATGACATCGTCCAGCTCAGTTCAGTTCTTGTATAATAGTGTCAATACAGGCAGATCAATAATATTGTTGAATATTAAATTAAATGTTAAATGTGTGTAATCCTGAAGGGCATCTGTTTGGGTTACACTTTACAATAAGGTTCATTAGTTAACATTTTCTAACTACATTAGTTAGCATGAACTAATAATAATGAACAGTACTTATACAGCTTTTATTAATCTTTGTTAATGTTAATTTCAACATTTACTAATACTTTATTAAAATCTTGTTAATGCAGTTTGAACTAACATGAACAGCTGTATTTTTATTGACTAACATTAACCAAGATGAACTCATACTGTAACAAATGTATTGCTCATGGTTAGTTCACGTTAGTTAATACATTAACCAATGTTAACTAATGAACCTTAAAAGTGTTACCTCTGTTTGTTTAAGAAGGGAATAAGACATTTCAAGATTTCTCAGTGATTCCAAGGTTTTAACTCTTTCCCCGCCATTGACTGAATTTTCACGCAATCCATGTTTTCACTGTTGTACGATAGGGGCGCTATTACACTTCTTTTTTTAATGAAACTTTTCCACATTCAAGTGTTGATAGAAAAGGAATCCATGAAGATAGATTAAAATATTTTCTTTTTGTTGTTTAAAAATAGAGGCTCTGTTATCTCTGATATATTACATGTTCAGATATTCATACAACAAAATATTCTGGGGGGCCATGAAACTTTTATGAAAATGACCAAAAACGCTGGGGAAAGAGTTAAAACTGTCATGAAACAGTCGTTGCGAGTCTTTTTTTTCCTATTGTGACGTATATCTGAGTGAAATAGCCTTCAGAGATCAGAGAAGACAAGAGATGTGCAAGAGGGAGGGCATTATTAGGGATATTCTGATTCAAGATGTGTTAAAGGTACATGAATAAAAAAATAAAAGATGTGCATGTATAAATCATGAATGACAAATACAGCAATATTCAATAAAAATATAAGAATTGTCAATTTTGATTTCATGTTAAAATCCTGTTTAGTTATTAAAAGTGAGGTTTGAATGGGCTCAGAGATAAAGGCACAAATCCTGATATTTTTAGCCTTCTGATGATGTTAACAATATTCTAAGATGGTTTAAAAGGGTGATTATTATTATTATTTTTTTTCACATGGTGTAGTAAGTAGTCGTCTTTGCTCTGCAAAAGCAGCACAGAATCTGAATCAGTGTGTATACCATTAAAGTGGTGCATTTACATGCATCTTTTGATTACCGTCCGACACAAAGCTGTAGTCTCTGGGCTTGACGCCGAAGGGTCTGGTCATGGTGATGGCAGGACAGCTGTTCCTCACCCCTGTGGGATTCGGTGATCGGACGGCGAGTGTGTCCCGTAACTGAGGGTTTATAGGGTCTCGCCTCAGCACAGAGCCTCCGTCCCGCTCCAGCACCAGACTCACCACCTGCACACACACACACACACACACACACACTATTATCACTAATATCAGTTCAGCTGAAGAGTACTGACCGCATCTGTCAGGCTCCAAAAACCATCATAAAACTAGTCCATATGATTTGTGTACCATATCCCAAGCTTTCTGAATAGCCTTTATTCTGTGAAAATCTTTAGTTTTTGGTCTTTTTTTTGTATGGAGACTGTATGGAGATAAGCATACATACAAAAAATAGCAGTATATAGGTTTAGAAAAACAAATTACGTTTAGAGTGTTTCATATTTGATACATCATGCTTTTATGGATCATACAGTATGATAAAGAGATACATTTTGCTCAAGGAGTAAAAAGGGGTGCCAAAAAGAACAAAAACATGCAATTTGGTGCATTTATTCATATATATGACCAAAAATATGAAATCCTGATAGCTTGTCAATGAGATCTTTATAACACCATATCAGATTACTTCAATAAAATGCATATAAATATCAGTCATCAGACTCATCAATATATATATATATATATATATATATATATATATATATATATATATCTGCAAATAATGTTGTAAGATGATATTTAAATCCTTATGATTTATGATCAATGCTCTATAGTTTAAAAACATGCAATGCAATGATGATTGAGAGATGAACAAATAGACCTTCCCCAAAAGCCTGATGATCATATTTTAACAAGATAAAAAAAAAGTAATTATCAAGTAATTCAAAGTTGCTTCAGTCCAGTAAGTGTTCTTCTTGCAATATAAAAGACAATATTAAAGTTATTCTTACATTTACTTATAAAAAATCAATTAAGATTTCACAGCAAAAACACACGTGAACCACGAGATGAAGGTGGACGTTTTAACAATGACTCTAAAATGCATTTTACTTCCTAAAAAAGTTTGGAATATCAACCAGATGATTGTGTGCAACAGGTCTTTTCAGCAAAGTTTTGATCATGTCGAAAATTTAGAGGCCTTACAAATTCACATACCAAATATGAAAGGCTTTATAGGGTTATACTAAATTCCTAGAAGGAAGCAGTGATTACAGCTGAGCTGAGATGCCGAGAGAGAGAGAGGGAGAGAGAGAGAGAGAGAGAGAGAGAGAGAGAGAGAGGGAGACGAGGAGAGAGAGAGAGAGAGACGAGAGAGAGAGAGACCGAGAGAGAGAGAGAGAGAGAGAGAGAGAGAGAGAGAGAGAGAGAGAGAGAAGAGAGAGAGACGAGAGAGAGAGAGAGAGAGAGAGAGAGAGAGAGAGAGAGAGAGAGAGAGAGAGAGAGACCGAGAGAGAGAGAGGAGAGAGAGAGAGAGAGACCGAGAGAGAGAGAGAGAGAGACGAGAGAGAGAGAGAGCCGAGAGAGAGAGAGAGAGAGAGAGAGAGAGAGAGAGAGAGAGAGAGAGAGAGAGAGAGAGAGAGAGAGAGCGTACCTCGCCTGCTCTTGCCAAACATTCAGCCGCCTGCTGATCTGTGAATCCCTGCAGTCTGGTGCCGTCCACTTCCAACAGCCTGTCTCCTGACACACACCACACACACACACACACAATCATCATTGCCTAGTCGTCACAAGTGACTCAACCAAACCGACGCATTCTTGCATCCAATTACTGAACTAAAGAAAAGATGAGTGCACTAAATCTCAGTCCAGATCCATGACTGATCCCCAGTCTCTGTAAGGCAGTAACCTGCACATGTACCTGTCTGGATTCGGCCATCTTGTTCGGCCACTCCACCAGGTATCAGACTCTTGATGTAAATCCCTCCGTAACGGAGACCGGTATTCACTCCTCCCTGTGGATTCAGACATCAGTCATACATGTGACCTTCTTTTGATAAGAACCCCTTGTGAAAATAAGTGTGCTTGATTGTTTTAAATGTGTACTTTTTAACTGTACTTGTAGATGATATAATATTAATAAAACAAAAGGCCACTTAATGAGGGTACACTTTCATGCCACAAGTTTCCTTTACACACTTTTAGAACAGTCACTTTGTAGAAATGTAAAATCTACATTGAAAAGTACATTGAAATATTTGTTTTAATACTTTTTTTTGTCATGCTATAAAGTACATCTACTAAAAGCACATGTAATTTTAACTGAAACGTCTTCATCATTACAAATGTGTAGTTACAAATATATTTAAATAAATGACACAATTTTCGATAGAAGTTGAATTAAAGGATATTTTAGTTTATCATGAATGATTGTCACTGTTCGCCAGTACACTTTAGCCATATTTCACATACTTTAAGAGTAATTATAAAATTACATATAAAGATGTACTTAAGTCCTACTGGGTCACTCTTAAACCGCAACTCATTGCATTTAATATAAATTTAAACTATAATACATTTAGTAACACTTTATTTACAGTTCCAAATGTTACAAGTACTTACAATAGTAAATTATGCATAATTACATGCAACTAACACTCACCCAAACCCCAACCCTATAGTAAGTACATGTTGTTAATTAATATTATTGAGTACTTAGGTATATATAATTACACTATAACAATGACACCTTAAAATAAAGTGTAAACATTTTGTAATTAAAATGCAATTAAGTGACCGAAAACATTACATTCAGGTCATACTTAATAGTTTCTTTTTACAATTATGCTAAAGTGTACTTTTCACAGGTGACCTCCCAGGTCATCACGTAGCAGCAGGTGAGCACAGAATAATGGATTCAGGGTTGGATTTCGTGTCGGATGGTACGGTCTTCTAAAACTCACAGACATTTAGTACAAAAGCCTTTCAAGCTACTTAACCCCATTTAGACAGATTAGCCGTAGCCTGCATAGTCCTGTGCGTCCCCCTTACACACGTTTATATCCAGAGTCATGTGACCACTCTTTCTCTTTGCCCTTTGGCAGCCGATTCTGTTTGACCTTCTGTGATACTACTGACCCCGAGAAGCCAGTGGAGTAGCAGACGAACAACAGCTCAGTTTCACCGGTGTACATAATATTTGCTGGTGCTAAGGTTGGCTTCTCTGACAAAAAAAAGAAGTTTGCTATTAGCTTACTTGTTTTAAACTATAAATATAAGAGTATACATTCTGTCTACTCGTCAGAGATATAACTAAAATTATACTTACATGGCTTATATGGGACAAGTATACAGAAAAGTCTAAGTACATTTGGCCTATGCTTGTGCTTAATTGATTAAGATATACTTAAGAAAAGTACAATTACGTATTCTAAGTATACTTGTAGTTGGCATAGTTATACTGTTAGTTTACTAGTTACTAACTCATTTGTAGTTTATAAAAGTACATTTTGTAGTTGTATAGCTGCAATCCTAAAGAAACATTTGTGTATACTAGTTGTAAATTAGATGTATACTAGTTAAGGACTCAATTTAAAGTAAACTTTTTTACAACTAAAATGTGGGCCAATTTAGTCAATATATGTATTGAAATAGTACACATACAAGTACTAGTACATTGAATATAAGTACACTACATAGTACACTAATATACTTGCTACATAAAGTGTACATGGAAAATATACTTAAACTTAAAATGAATTTAGGGTACGTTTACACGACAACAATGTACTAAAAATGGAAAATATTTTCCTTTGTGTTTTTCTTATATAAACTAGTATAAAGTATACAACTAGTATACACAAGTGTACACAGACGACACCACTGTCAAAATGATTCCCATCCACACAGATCCTTGAAAACGACTAAAATGGTTGTATTCTGCTGCCAGGCCAGAGGTTTTCACACCACCTACAACATTTTCAGACGGAATAATATACACTCACCTAAAGGATTATTAGGAACACCATACTAATACTGTGTTTGACCCCCTTTCGCCCTCAGAACTGCCTTAATTCTACGTGGGATTGATTCAACAAGGTGCTGAAAGCATGTTGGCCCATATTGATAGGATAGCATCTTGCAGTTGATGGAGATTTGTGATGGAGATGCTCTATTGGGTTGAGATCGGGTGACTGTGGGGACCATTTTAGTACAGTGAACTCATTGTCATGTTCAAGAAACCAATTTGAAATGATTCAAGCTTTGTGACATGGTGCATTATCCTGCTGGAAGTAGCCATCAGAGGATGGGTACATGGTGGCCATAAAGGGATGGACATGGTCAGAAACAATGCTCAGGTAGGCCGTGGCATTTAAACGATGCCCAATTGGCACTAAGGGGCCTAAAGTGTGCCAAGAAAACATCCCCCACACCATTACACCAACACCACCAGCCTGCACAGTGGTAACAAGGCATGATGGATCCATGTTCTCATTCTGTTTACGCCAAATTCTGACTCAACCATCTGAATGTCTCAACAGAAATCGAGACTCATCAGACCAGGCAACATTTTTCCAGTCTTCAACTGTTCAATTTTGGTGAGCTCTTGCAAATTGTAGCCTCTTTTTCCTATTTGTAGTGGAGATGAGTGGTACCCGGTGGGGTCTTCTGCTGTTGTAGCCCATCCGCCTCAAGGTTGTGCGTGTTGTGCCTTCACAAATGCTTTGCTGCATACCTCGGTTGTAACGAGTGGTTATTTCAGTCAAAGTTGCTCTTCTATCAGCTTGAATCAGTCGGCCCATTCTCCTCTGACCTCTAGCATCAACAAGGCATTTTCGCCCACAGGA
>NW_026606584.1:0-12500 GCF_029890125.1 Rhinichthys klamathensis goyatoka
TGTGTGTCGTCTGGTGTGTGTTCTGTGTGTCGTCTGGTGTGTGTTCTGTGTCGTGTGCTGTTTGTTCTGTGTGTCGTCTGGTGTGTGTTCTGTGTGTCGTCTGGTGTGTGTTCTGTGTGTCGTCTGGTGTGTGTTCTGTGTGTCGTCTGGTGTGTGTGCTGTGTGTCGTCTGGTGTGTGATCTGTGTGTCGTCTGGTGTGTGTTCTGTGTGTCGTCTGGTGTGTGTTCTGTGTGTCGTCTGGTGTGTGTTCTGTGTGTCGTCTGGTGTGTGTTCTGTGTGTCGTCTGGTGTGTGTTCTGTGTGTCGTCTGGTGTGTGTTCTGTGTGTCCGTTGGTGTGTGTCGTCTGGTGTGTGTTCTGTGTGTCGTCTGGTGTGTGTTCTGTGTGTCGTCTGGTGTGTGTTCTGTGTGTCGTCTGGTGTGTGTTCTGTGTGTCGTCTGGTGTGTGTTCTGTGTGTCGTCTGGTGTGTGTTCTGTGTGTCGTCTGGTGTGTGTTCTGTGTGTCGTCTGGTGTGTGTTCTGTGTGTCGTCTGGTGTGTGTTCTGTGTCGTCTGGTGTGTGTTCTGTGTGTCGTCTGGTGTGTGTTCTGTGTGTCGTCTGGTGTGTGTTCTGTGTGTCGTCTGGTGTGTGTTCTGTGTGTCGTCTGGTGTGTGTTCTGTGTGTCGTCTGGTGTGTGTTCTGTGTGTCGTCTGGTGTGTGTTCTGTGTGTCGTCTGGTGTGTGTTCTGTGTGTCGTCTGGTGTGTGTTCTGTGTGTCGTCTGGTGTGTGTTCTGTGTGTCGTCTGGTGTGTGTTCTGTGTGTCGTCTGGTGTGTGTTCTGTGTCGTCTGGTGTGTGTTCTGTGTGTCGTCTGGTGTGTGTTCTGTGTGTCGTCTGGTGTGTGTTCTGTGTGTCGTCTGGTGTGTGTTCTGTGTGTCGTCTGGTGTGTGTTCTGTGTGTCGTCTGGTGTGTGTTCTGTGTGTCGTCTGGTGTGTGTTCTGTGTGTCGTCTGGTGTGTGTTCTGTGTGTCGTCTGGTGTGTGTCTGTGTGTCGTCTGGTGTGTGTTCTGTGTGTCGTCTGGTGTGTGTTCTGTGTCGTGCTGGTGTGTGTCTGTGTGTCGTCTGGTGTGTGTTCTGTGTGTCGTCTGGTGTGTGTTCTGTGTGTCGTCTGGTGTGTGTTCTGTGTGTCGTCTGGTGTGTGTTCTGTGTGTCGTCTGGTGTGTGTTCTGTGTGTCGTCTGGTGTGTGTTCTGTGTGTCGTCTGGTGTGTGTTCTGTGTGTCGTCTGGTGTGTGTTCTGTGTGTGTGCTGTGTGTTCTGTGTGTCGTCTGGTGTGTGTTCTGTGTGTCGTCTGGTGTGTGTTCTGTGTGTCGTCTGGTGTGTGTTCTGTGTGTCGTCTGTGTGTGTTCTGTGTGTCGTCTGGTGTGTGTTCTGTGTGTCGTCTGGTGTGTGTTCTGTGTCGTCTGGTGTGTGTTCTGTGTGTCGTCTGGTGTGTGTTCTGTGTGTCGTCTGGTGTGTGTTCTGTGTGTCGTCTGGTGTGTGATCTGTGTGTCGTCTGGTGTGTGTTCTGTGTGTCGTCTGGTGTGTGTTCTGTGTGTCGTCTGGTGTGTGTCGTCTGTGTGTGTCTGTGTGTCGTCTGGTGTGTGTTCTGTGTGTCGTCTGGTGTGTGTTCTGTGTGTCGTCTGGTGTGTGTTCTGTGTGTCGTCTGGTGTGTGTTCTGTGTGTCGTCTGGTGTGTGTTCTGTGTCGTCTGGTGTGTGTTCTGTGTGTCGTCTGGTGTGTGTTCTGTGTGTCGTCTGGTGTGTGTTCTGTGTGTCGTCTGGTGTGTGTTCTGTGTGTCGTCTGGTGTGTGTTCTGTGTGTCGTCTGGTGTGTGTTCTGTGTCGTCTGTGTGTGTCGTCTGGTGTGTGTTCTGTGTGTCGTCTGGTGTGTGTTCTGTGTGTCGTGGTCTGTGTGTTCTGTGTGTCGTCTGGTGTGTGTTCTGTGTGTCGTCTGGTGTGTGTTCTGTGTGTCGTCTGGTGTGTGTTCTGTGTGTCGTCTGGTGTGTGTTCTGTGTGTCGTCTGGTGTGTGTTCTGTGTGTCGTCTGGTGTGTGTTCTGTGTCGTCTGGTGTGTGTTCTGTGTGTCGTCTGGTGTGTGTTCTGTGTGTCGTCTGGTGTGTGTTCTGTGTGTCGTCTGGTGTGTGATCTGTGTGTCGTCTGGTGTGTGTTCTGTGTGTCGTCTGGTGTGTGTTCTGTGTGTCGTCTGGTGTGTGTCGTCTGGTGTGTGTTCTGTGTGTCGTCTGGTGTGTGTTCTGTGTGTCGTCTGGTGTGTGTTCTGTGTCGTCTGGTGTGTGTTCTGTGTGTCGTCTGGTGTGTGTTCTGTGTGTCGTCTGGTGTGTGTTCTGTGTGTCGTCTGGTGTGTGTCGTCTGGTGTGTGTTCTGTGTGTCGTCTGGTGTGTGTTCTGTGTCGTGTGGTGTGTGTTCTGTGTGTCGTCTGGTGTGTGTTCTGTGTGTCGTCTGGTGTGTGATCTGTGTGTCGTCTGGTGTGTGTTCTGTGTGTCGTCTGGTGTGTGTTCTGTGTGTCGTCTGGTGTGTGTCGTCTGGTGTGTGTTCTGTGTGTCGTCTGGTGTGTGTTCTGTGTGTCGTCTGGTGTGTGTTCTGTGTGTCGTCTGGTGTGTGTTCTGTGTGTCGTCTGGTGTGTGTTCTGTGTGTCGTCTGGTGTGTGTTCTGTGTGTCGTCTGGTGTGTGTTCTGTGTCGTCTGGTGTGTGTTCTGTGTGTCGTCTGGTGTGTGTTCTGTGTGTCGTCTGGTGTGTGTTCTGTGTGTCGTCTGGTGTGTGATCTGTGTGTCGTCTGGTGTGTGTTCTGTGTGTCGTCTGGTGTGTGTTCTGTGTGTCGTCTGGTGTGTGTTCTGTGTGTCGTCTGGTGTGTGTCGTCTGGTGTGTGTCGTCTGGTGTGTGTCGTCTGGTGTGTGTTCTGTGTCGTCTGGTGTGTGTTCTGTGTGTCGTCTGGTGTGTGTTCTGTGTCGTCTGGTGTGTGTTCTGTGTGTCGTCTGGTGTGTGTCGTCTGGTGTGTGTTCTGTGTGTCGCCTGGTGTGTGTTCTGTGTCGTGTGCTGTGTGTTCTGTGTGTCGTCTGGTGTGTGTTCTGTGTCGTCTGGTGTGTGTTCTGTGTGTCGTCTGGTGTGTGTTCTGTGTCGTCTGGTGTGTGTTCTGTGTGTCGTCTGGTGTGTGTTCTGTGTGTCGTCTGGTGTGTGTTCTGTGTGTCGTCTGGTGTGTGTTCTGTGTGTCGTCTGGTGTGTGATCTGTGTGTCGTCTGGTGTGTGTTCTGTGTGTCGTCTGGTGTGTGTTCTGTGTGTCGTCTGGTGTGTGTTCTGTGTGTCGTCTGGTGTGTGTTCTGTGTGTCGTCTGGTGTGTGTTCTGTGTCGTCTGGTGTGTGTTCTGTGTGTCGTCTGGTGTGTGTTCTGTGTGTCGTCTGGTGTGTGTTCTGTGTGTCGTCTGGTGTGTGTTCTGTGTCGTCTGGTGTGTGTTCTGTGTGTCGTCTGGTGTGTGTTCTGTGTCGTCTGGTGTGTGTTCTGTGTGTCGTCTGGTGTGTGATCTGTGTGTCGTCTGGTGTGTGTTCTGTGTGTCGTCTGGTGTGTGTTCTGTGTCGTCTGGTGTGTGTTCTGTGTCGTCTGGTGTGTGTTCTGTGTCGTCTGGTGTGTGTTCTGTGTGTCGTCTGGTGTGTGTTCTGTGTGTCGTCTGGTGTGTGATCTGTGTGTCGTCTGGTGTGTGTTCTGTGTGTCGTCTGGTGTGTGTTCTGTGTGTCGTCTGGTGTGTGATCTGTGTGTCGTCTGGTGTGTGATCTGTGTGTCGTCTGGTGTGTGTTCTGTGTGTCGTCTGGTGTGTGTTCTGTGTCGTCTGGTGTGTGATCTGTGTGTCGTCTGGTGTGTGTTCTGTGTGTCGTCTGGTGTGTGTTCTGTGTGTCGTCTGGTGTGTGTTCTGTGTGTCGTCTGGTGTGTGTTCTGTGTGTCGTCTGGTGTGTGTTCTGTGTGTCGTCTGGTGTGTGTTCTGTGTCGTCTGGTGTGTGTTCTGTGTGTCGTCTGGTGTGTGTTCTGTGTCGTCTGGTGTGTGATCTGTGTGTCGTCTGGTGTGTGTTCTGTGTGTCGTCTGGTGTGTGTTCTGTGTCGTGTGCTGTGTGTTCTGTGTGTCGTCTGGTGTGTGTTCTGTGTGTCGTCTGGTGTGTGTTCTGTGTGTCGTCTGGTGTGTGTTCTGTGTGTCGTCTGGTGTGTGTCGTCTGGTGTGTGTTCTGTGTGTCGTCTGGTGTGTGTTCTGTGTCGTGTGGTGTGTGTTCTGTGTGTCGTCTGGTGTGTGTGCTGTGTGTCGTCTGGTGTGTGATCTGTGTGTCGTCTGGTGTGTGTTCTGTGTGTCGTCTGGTGTGTGATCTGTGTGTCGTCTGGTGTGTGTTCTGTGTGTCGTCTGGTGTGTGTTCTGTGTGTCGTCTGGTGTGTGTTCTGTGTGTCGTCTGGTGTGTGTTCTGTGTCGTGTGGTGTGTGTTCTGTGTGTCGTCTGGTGTGTGTTCTGTGTGTCGTCTGGTGTGTGATCTGTGTGTCGTCTGGTGTGTGTTCTGTGTGTCGTCTGGTGTGTGTTCTGTGTGTCGTCTGGTGTGTGATCTGTGTGTCGTCTGGTGTGTGTTCTGTGTGTCGTCTGGTGTGTGTTCTGTGTGTCGTCTGGTGTGTGTCGTCTGGTGTGTGTTCTGTGTGTCGCCTGGTGTGTGTTCTGTGTCGTGTGCTGTGTGTTCTGTGTGTCGTCTGGTGTGTGTTCTGTGTGTCGTCTGGTGTGTGTTCTGTGTGTCGTCTGGTGTGTGTTCTGTGTGTCGTCTGGTGTGTGTTCTGTGTGTCGTCTGGTGTGTGATCTGTGTGTCGTCTGGTGTGTGTTCTGTGTGTCGTCTGGTGTGTGTTCTGTGTCGTCTGGTGTGTGTTCTGTGTGTCGTCTGGTGTGTGTTCTGTGTCGTCTGGTGTGTGTTCTGTGTGTCGTCTGGTGTGTGTTCTGTGTCGTCTGGTGTGTGTTCTGTGTGTCGTCTGGTGTGTGTTCTGTGTCGTCTGGTGTGTGTTCTGTGTGTCGTCTGGTGTGTGTCGTCTGGTGTGTGTTCTGTGTGTCGCCTGGTGTGTGTTCTGTGTCGTGTGCTGTGTGTTCTGTGTGTCGTCTGGTGTGTGTTCTGTGTCGTCTGGTGTGTGTTCTGTGTGTCGTCTGGTGTGTGTTCTGTGTCGTCTGGTGTGTGTTCTGTGTGTCGTCTGGTGTGTGTTCTGTGTGTCGTCTGGTGTGTGTTCTGTGTGTCGTCTGGTGTGTGTTCTGTGTGTCGTCTGGTGTGTGTTCTGTGTGTCGTCTGGTGTGTGTTCTGTGTGTCGTCTGGTGTGTGTTCTGTGTGTCGTCTGGTGTGTGTTCTGTGTGTCGTCTGGTGTGTGTTCTGTGTCGTCTGGTGTGTGTTCTGTGTGTCGTCTGGTGTGTGTTCTGTGTGTCGTCTGGTGTGTGATCTGTGTGTCGTCTGGTGTGTGTTCTGTGTGTCGTCTGGTGTGTGTTCTGTGTGTCGTCTGGTGTGTGTTCTGTGTGTCGTCTGGTGTGTGTTCTGTGTGTCGTCTGGTGTGTGTTCTGTGTCGTCTGGTGTGTGTTCTGTGTGTCGTCTGGTGTGTGTTCTGTGTGTCGTCTGGTGTGTGTTCTGTGTGTCGTCTGGTGTGTGTTCTGTGTCGTCTGGTGTGTGTTCTGTGTGTCGTCTGGTGTGTGTTCTGTGTCGTCTGGTGTGTGTTCTGTGTGTCGTCTGGTGTGTGATCTGTGTGTCGTCTGGTGTGTGTTCTGTGTGTCGTCTGGTGTGTGTTCTGTGTCGTCTGGTGTGTGTTCTGTGTCGTCTGGTGTGTGTTCTGTGTCGTCTGGTGTGTGTTCTGTGTGTCGTCTGGTGTGTGATCTGTGTGTCGTCTGGTGTGTGTTCTGTGTGTCGTCTGGTGTGTGTTCTGTGTGTCGTCTGGTGTGTGTTCTGTGTGTCGTCTGGTGTGTGTTCTGTGTGTCGTCTGGTGTGTGTTCTGTGTCGTCTGGTGTGTGTTCTGTGTGTCGTCTGGTGTGTGTTCTGTGTGTCGTCTGGTGTGTGTTCTGTGTGTCGTCTGGTGTGTGTTCTGTGTCGTCTGGTGTGTGTTCTGTGTGTCGTCTGGTGTGTGTTCTGTGTCGTCTGGTGTGTGTTCTGTGTGTCGTCTGGTGTGTGATCTGTGTGTCGTCTGGTGTGTGTTCTGTGTGTCGTCTGGTGTGTGTTCTGTGTCGTCTGGTGTGTGTTCTGTGTCGTCTGGTGTGTGTTCTGTGTCGTCTGGTGTGTGTTCTGTGTGTCGTCTGGTGTGTGTTCTGTGTGTCGTCTGGTGTGTGATCTGTGTGTCGTCTGGTGTGTGTTCTGTGTGTCGTCTGGTGTGTGTTCTGTGTGTCGTCTGGTGTGTGATCTGTGTGTCGTCTGGTGTGTGATCTGTGTGTCGTCTGGTGTGTGTTCTGTGTGTCGTCTGGTGTGTGTTCTGTGTCGTCTGGTGTGTGATCTGTGTGTCGTCTGGTGTGTGTTCTGTGTGTCGTCTGGTGTGTGTTCTGTGTGTCGTCTGGTGTGTGTTCTGTGTGTCGTCTGGTGTGTGTTCTGTGTCGTCTGGTGTGTGTTCTGTGTGTCGTCTGGTGTGTGTTCTGTGTGTCGTCTGGTGTGTGTTCTGTGTGTCGTCTGGTGTGTGTTCTGTGTGTCGTCTGGTGTGTGTTCTGTGTGTCGTCTGGTGTGTGTTCTGTGTCGTCTGGTGTGTGTTCGGCTCGTTCGAGACGCTGCTCTAGATACAGATACGCGATGAGGAACGGATTTAAGAGGTTCTCTGTATGCCAACTTTTAATTAAATGCTACTGTTTTATGTCTTTTAGTTTTGTTTTTGTTAGTTGATATTTATATACATCGTCTTCAGAACTTTTAGTTGGATGTTCGTCTACCGTTTTTAAATGTTGTTGCTTGTATCAGAGCGCTCAGAGAACATTCGAAAGTAACTCCCGTAATGTTTGAAGAACGAAACAATCCAACGTTCACATAACATGCTGGTTACACTGTGTCCTTGTAATTTACTGTTAATACTACAGTAAGCACATGTGACGTGTAACCCGGACACTGTAGAATAAAGCGTAACCAAAACGTTCTCAAAACATTCAGAAATAATGTTTCATAACTTAGCGAAACGTTATGAGAACGTGCCGTCCGTGTGTGCGCTGGAAGCTCGTGTCTCCACACGCTCCTGCCTTTGTCTCTGGTCCTCAGCTGTTTTGGGTCCGCTCCGGTTCCGCTCCGTGTGTTCTGCGTCCGGCGTGTGTGCCGCTGCGAGCGCTAGCGAGTGAAGCCGAGATGAAGCACGAGTGTTCGAGAGTGTTTGTGTCTGTAGATCAGCGCGAGCTCTGACCCGATGCGGCTCACACACGGCTGGCCTGAGGCTCACACACACACTGTTGCTCCGCCTCCAAACCACATGCTAATTAATCACCATTGGCGTCTTTAGCAGTGTGTGTCAGCTTGAATGGGAGATCTCAATCTGTTTTGGGTTCAAACTCAACGTTCTCTGAACTCTTGACGCTGAGAGACTGAAGTAATCACACTTCTGACGCACGGCGCTTATTTCATATTCACCATATCATTCCAGAGCCTTCTAAACTGTACACATAAATCTGCTTGGGTCATAAATTAAGGAGGTATTTCTAGTGTAGATCTGCAGCTTTATTCACGAAAACTTTATTATTTATGCAAACATTTCTTTGTAATTATTTGTGAACTGTACTAAGAGTGAACTAAGTGTGTCTTTCGCCGATTTATTTAGATTGAGAGCCGGATGCAAATAAACTCAACTTTTATTTATAAAGCACTTTCAAAAGCATTAGAATGGACCAAAGTGCTGTCCATAAACAGTAAATAACACTAAAATACATAGAAACATGAAATAACGTCAAAACGTGACAGCAAGAAAATCAAACAACCAATCTCTCACACGGACGTGCCAAAATAAAGCAAGTTAGTCTTCAACTTACCATATAATAACATAATAATACAATACATATAGAGATAAAGCTGGTCTCTGCTGAGTGACGGACTGAGAGTTCAGCCATGAATGATGTCACTTCCTGTACAGTAGGATGATGTCATTAAGCAACTGGCTTCCGTTACTCTAGACTGAAGACACAGGAAAAAGAGATAAATTGATTATAGATTAAAACGGTATATCCAAAAACATGTTTAGTTTGATTAGAGAAACAATCTCTGGAATATTTCTGAATAATTTGTAGTGGAACAAATCATTTAAACGAGCGCTGTGATTCACTGATGTTTTTAATGAGTTTACACTGGTTTATCTGAAGGATGTCGTCATTAAGCACACATAATAATGAGCGAGGTCATCAGATCTCCCCGCCCCCTCTGGGTCGTTACCTTCATTAGCCTGTTAATTACTGGAGAGTGGGCGGGGCTAACTCTCTCACCCTGTTTACAGGCGGGATCATATCTCACGCTGATAATTGTTTTTATTTATGCGTCTTGTTTTCTTAATCTTTTGTCACTCAGTGACGTCATGCGTGTTAGACGAATCCAATGATAATTACTGATAATTAAGCGCAGATGGAATCTACCAACATTTGTGCATTTTCTCTGATGATTTTGGGCGAAAAGCTGTGGAATTAATTTAACACTTTGATGCATTAATTATTGAATCACAAAGGCATAATCTTTTTCAATACAATGTATTTTGAAAGGTTGTTCATTGCAACTGAAGATTTCAGCACTTTCACCAGTGATTTTGAGTTTAAGTCAGAAATAAATAACAGAATGATATATAAAGAGGACGGGTTATTTATATATATTTCTGTTTGTCAGCAACATCACAGCCAGAAACAGTCATGTATGAGTACTGTACTCGCATTGGTTGCTGAATTAGCCCAAATATTGTAATATTCTGAGCATATCTACGTATAAACAGAACTCATGGACGTCTGTAGGAACCTTCAATCACACTAATTCATTTACACAAGTTCATTTAATCCAACAAATGCCATGAAATATTGTTTTGCATCCAGATGTGATCGAGCTCCAGGGGTTCGACCTTTTCACGGTGACATCGTCCGAAGGTCAGTGTCATCGTCTGATGACAAGAGACAAAATATCAGTAATTAGAAGCAAAATCATTTCCAGAATCAGTGTGACATTGCAGATATTCCTTTGAGCCGCTAAAGCAGAACACGAGGGGTTCGCGTCTCAGCTCGCGGTCGTCTGATGCTCATCACAGGATTTAACGTCACAAAAATACATTACAGACTGAATCCAAAGCCATGCATCTCAGAATACACTCAGTGTACCTGCAGTTGGGGAAGATAAAGCCACTGTCATAACTGTCACGAAACACCATAGAGTTACTGTTACTAGTGTAAGATGCATCTCTCACTGCTGACGGACCGTTAGTGGGTTACAGTGACACTAACTGTAGTGTTGGAGGATTTTTTGGGGGGGAATCTATAGTTTCCACAATATAGTTTTTGTTTTTATGCTTGAATAAACACTTCTTCAAACACTTTCTCTAAACAAATGCTTAATTTCACATACTGGGATTTTGGTAACACTTTATTTGTAATGCATTATAAAATTCTTAATAAAGTACATTATAATGCATTAATAACAAATAATTGTATCCAAACTTAAAATGCATAATATTTTCAGATTCCTTGTTGCATCTGAAATTGGTTGTGTGTTTTAATCCATTACACTTCCTAAAAGTGTAACAATGAATATTATAATGTATTATTACTGTGTTTACAATTAATGAGACCATACAATGCATAATGCATTAAAAATATGGTTACACTTTATATTAAGGTGTCATTGTTACAGTGTAATTATATATTATAATATATATATAATACTTATAATTATAATTTAACCTATAATTATAATACTTTTGCAGTGCATTATAAGGTGCATTATTAATGCATTAAAATACTTTTGCAGTGCATTATAAGGTGCATTATTAATGTATTAAAAATGCTTTTGCAATACATTATAAGGTGCATTATTAATGTATTAAAAATACTTTTGCAAAGCATTATACGGTGCATTATTAATGCATTAAAAATACTTTTGCAGTGCATTATACGGTGCATTAAAAATACTTTTGCAGTGCATTATACGGTGCATTAATAATGCATTAAAAATACTTTTGCAATGCATTATATATGTTTGAACAAAGGTGTTCCCGAGGTGTTGAGCCGGATGATGTCTGGTCTCCTGAACACCGTGTTCTTGGATGTTCTCGTCTGTTTGCGCTCTTAAAGTATTTTGTTTCCAGAAACAACGCCTCCACACGCCACAATCACACACACGACTAGGCCTCTGAAAGCATTCCCACTGATGCTCACGCAGAAAATCCCCAACTGTGTTTATGATCCATCCGTGGCATTTGAAGCGGAGTAGCAGCGCCGTCCGGTTTCACCGATGCGCCGTGTGTGTGTGTGTGTGTGTCGGAGCGTGCATGAGTGATGGAGTCACACACACAGCAGACGCTGGAGCAGGTTGTTGCCTCTAAGGTGAGCGCAGACACAATGACAACACCGAAGAGACTTTTCCTCTGGCGGACGCCGCTGCCAAAGTCTCAAGCACACAATGATCATCATTTTAAAACTGTGAAATTTAATTCCTTATCTGTAACTATTCAAAGTTTAAGCCGGTCCCATTTTAATTAGTATTCTTGGCAAGAAACAAACTGACTTGGGTGAATTTTTTTCCTGACAAATTACCGCCGCTCGAGCAGCTGGCATGAGGAATAGGAAAATTAACTGCATTTTTACACTTTCTGTGAGCGCCGTCACCCATGCGAAACCCTCCGCCACGTGCTGACGGGCTGTGGGCGGTTGCCAGGGCGTTGCTAGGTGGTTTATGAGATGTTCTTAGTATATTTCCATGTCAGCTGTTACACTGTTGCGGTACTGATGTTACATTGTAAACACTTACCTTAAAGAGCATTTTTTAACTCATAAACACATTTTTGCTGGTATAAATGAATGTATTTAGATTGATTCAGTGATGCTAAATTATATTTGTTGATTTGAATAAAACTAGGTAATTTAGATCGTAACACTGGTTAACATCCATTAATGCTATGCTTTACAAACAAGTATTAATTACTTCAATGAGCTCATTGTATCTGCATTTAATTATTACATTGTTTGAATTAATACATTTTTATCTAACTGTGATTATGTATATTTCTGAAATACCTCTGATAACAGATCTCTGTACACTGTAATGTGGACTCATGCATTCTCTGCAAAGCTGGATGCAACGATGTGTACTGTGAAAGCGCTGTACAAATAAATGTGAATTGAATTAATAACGGTTATGTTTTATTTGCCTGAATGCATCAGAAGCACAGGAGTGTGTGTAACGAGTCCTCATGCTGGACCGGTTCAGTCCTGCTCTCGGCTGGGTCTGGAGCGCTGCACGTGTGGGACTTCTGGCACGGCCGTATACTTTAATGTTGCAAACGAGTCTCAGTCAAACTCGTCATCATTGTGAGTGTGTCGTGTGCCGCTCCAACACCTGAACACATGTGTGTGTGTGTGTGTGTGTCTCATGCAATCATTTCACCCTCCTTATTATAATCTCCACTTAACACGAGTGCGCTGTGTGAGGCTGTTCAGGGCCTGGACTCTATGAATAGCGACGCGAGCGAGTGCCGACAGGCCCGGCGCTGAACCCGAACCCATTGAGTTTGATCAGGCACCTCCACCTGCCCTCGGACGGAAAACACCACGGTTCCCAGTCCCGATCGGATCCGGAAGCATCCCATAATAATCCACTCGCCGTGTTTCAGCAGTAATCAGAAGTTCTGGCAGGTGTCGGTTCTCCCGCGGTTCTTCTACATGCCGAAACAGGAGCGCCGGCGTCAGCCTGAGATGAGTGTGTGAGAGTAATTCCAGTCGGGAATGAGTGTGTGTGTGTGTGTGTGTGTGTGTGTGCAGGACTACACCTAATCACTTCAGCCGAGCACTTCAGGCGTGCGAGAGCTCGCGGACAAATAATGACAAATCTCTTGGCCCTAATGGAAGAGCCGTCGCTCAGCGCTGGAAGTGCCGTGCACCTCGGAGTGTGTGGGAACATATGGGAGAACACTCGGGATGATCCGCACGCTTATGTCCCGGCGCCGGTTCCGACGACATCCTCATCACAGATGCCTTACTTGCAGAGAGATTGCAGAAGCGCGGGAACGTCCACTTCTGCATAACAGTTTTGGGAAGAGATTTGTAATCGGATTGCGTTGGGAATTGAAAAATTGATTCCGGAATTACTTGAGGTCAAGAATCGGACACTTGTTATACAATTTAATTTCGATTCCTCTTATCGGTTCCTTTGTTCCAATTGTAAAACATTCAAATCATAATCTGCAAACTATGATGTACACATTTTACAAACATAAAATGTGTGACTACATCAGGCTCAAAGTGACCGCACTAATATTCCTGCCGTCTCTATAATAACAATAATCAGAAAAAAAGTCC
>NW_026606584.1:17500-35000 GCF_029890125.1 Rhinichthys klamathensis goyatoka
TCCTATAATGATATGGCAGCTCTCAAGGTTTTTCCCGATTGACAGAAGGTGAATAATCTCAATCCCAACATCGGCTCGCGCCTTTGTTAGAGAGACGGAAAGTTTTGCACTAATTAGACTCCGAGATCATTGGAGAGACGCACAACAGAGACGCCGTTTTAAGTTGACTTTGGAGTGTGACTCTCTCTTGGTTTATTCGTCTTTCTGTTACTTTTGTGTTTTATGTTTGCTTGAATTTATGCATGTGGGATTTTACTTTGATGCTTGGAAAAAGAAACCCTCCCAACCGCGCGTGACGTGCTACCAGGACCTGACAGAAAGAGAAATATTCACACAAATATGACATCAAAGATGGATCGAGAATTTAAATATGCGCTTCAAAATTATTCCGATTGCTCTGGGATAGAGGAGTAGAAAAATATTCCCTAGAAGTGTCCGACTGGAAGACATCAAAATCATCCCACCGATTGCTACAAACAGACACGAGCTCAGATCACTCCGAGGGAATGAGAGAGAGAGAGAGAGAGAGAGAGAGAGAGAGAGAGAGAGAGAGAGAGAGAGAGAGAGAGAGAGAGAGAGCTTTGGAAAGGTGTAGGGATTCCCTCACGTATGACAACAAAAATCACAGATGAGATATCTTTAATATCCTGATTGTTTCTCGTTGATCTCCTGCTTCACTAGAGTTTCAGGAGGGTTGGATAATACCTCCCACATCAAGTCTGTTCACTTTATACACTTCTTCTACTTTTGAACATATAACGAGTAGTAACATTGAAACATTGACATTTTAAAGCCATCATTATTAACAACCCACATTTATTTTTTAAGACTCTAAAGGCAAGACCAGCGTTCAGTTTTGAGCTCTATTTTCTTCCTGAAGGTTTCAATCTTTAAACGCGGTGAGTTTGAGTCTGCGATATCCACTTCAGCAGCTTCACACACACACACACACACACACACACACACACACACACACACACACACACACACACACACACACACACACACACACACACACACACACACACAGAGAATTTTGAACCTGACTTTATCCAGTGATCAGATTTCTGTTCTGGGAATGTTTGCAGATGAGTGCATATTTAAAGCTGCAGTCCGCATGTTTTCCTCTGTCGCCATCTCTGTTCGAAATCTGCAATTGCAGTTATTGGCGTAATGATCCGCTTTACGTGGGTTGTGCCTCGGCACGGCACAGCGCGGATGAACACGATGTTCTGAGGAGAGTGTGCGGCTGTCCGTCGCCACCGGTCTGGAGACTGGCATTCACAATCACAGATTATTCTTTGTGGAAGAACTTTCACTGGGAAATGTCCTCTGAACAAGTAACATCCACTTTTGTTCTGACCAACTAAAGGGGAAAAAAGCACTGAGGTAAATCGCTCTGATTAAATCTAACGATCACGTCAAACTGTGTAAATTATACTTTCTTCTCAAATTAATGTTAACAACATCAGCTTTGCTTGACTGCATTTAATGTGTATTAGGGCTACCTGTAGTTCAGTTTCCATTTCTGTGCAGTTTCTAATCTCTAATTGTCAGAAAACTTCCGTCTCTCCGTCTGTTTTGAACCCCTTCAAAACACAGAGTTCACACCACCTTTCAAAAGCCTGGAATTGATGGAATTGATATTCTATGATATCTTTTATATCTTAACTAGTGTGTTAGTCAGGACCACCTAAACTAAGACCAAGACGTTGAGGGGTTGAGACCAAGACCAGACCAAGAGCAGAACAAGAGCAGACCAAGACCAGTGTGTGTTGAAACCAAGACCAAGACCAGACCAAGAGCAGAACAAGAGCAGAACAAGACCAGTGTGTGTTGAAACCAAGACCAGTGCGTGTTGAAACCAAGACCAGTGCGTGTTGAAACCAAGACCAAGACCAGACCAGTATGTGTTGAGACCAAGACCAGACCAGTGTGTGTTGAGACCAAGACCAAGACCAGACCAGTGTGTGTTGAAACCAATACCAAGAGCAGTGTGTGTTGAGACCAGGACCAAGAGCAGACCCATGTGTGTTGAGACCAAGACCAAGAGCAGTGTGTGTTGAAACCAAGACCAAGACCAAGACCAGACCAGTGTGTGTTGAAACCAAGACCAAGACCAAGACCAGACCAGTGTGTGTTGAGACCAAGACCAGACCAGTGTGTGTTGAGACCAAGACCATGACCAGACCAGTGTGTGTTGAAACCAAGACCAAGACCAAGACCAGACCAGTGTGTGTTGAGACCAAGACCAGACCAGTGTGTGTTGAGACCAAGACCATGACCAGACCAGTGTGTGTTGAAACCAAGACCAAGATCAGTGTGTGTTGAGACCAGGACCAAGACCAGACCCGTGTGTGTTGAGACCAAGACCAAGAGCAGTGTGTGTTGAAACCAAGACCAAGACCAAGACCAAGACCAGACCCATGTGTGTTGAGACCAAGACCAAGAGCAGTGTGTGTTGAAACCAAGACCAAGACCAAGACCAGACCAGTGTGTGTTGAAACCAAGACCAAGACCAAGACCAGACCAGTGTGTGTTAAGACCAAGACCAGACCAAGAGCAGTGTGTGTTGAGACCAAGACCAGACCAAGAGCAGTGTGTGTTGAAACCAAGACCAAGACCAAGACCAGACCAGTGTGTGTTGAGACCAAGACCAGACCAAGAGCAGTGTGTGTTGAAACCAAGACCAAGACCAAGACCAGACCAGTGTGTGTTGAAACCAAGACCAAGACCAAGACCAGACCAGTGTGTGTTGAGACCAAGACCAAGACCAGACCAGTGTGTGTTGAAACCAAGACCAAGAGCAGTGTGTGTTGAGACCAGGACCAAGACCAGACCCGTGTGTGTTGAGACCAAGACCAAGAGCAGTGTGTGTTGAAACCAAGACCAAGACCAAGACCAAGACCAGTGTGTGTTTTATTTTTATTTTATTTATTCATTTATTTGACATGGACATTCCAATTAAACATAGTACAAAACAAGTCTGTGACTGATGCTATGCAAAAAGAGTTTATAGCTATTGCTAATTTTCAACTCCAGTCCATGGTTGGGCCTTTACACTACAACAATTACTATTTCATCTTAAAAACATATCTATAAACACACTATATAAATCACTTACATACACAAACCAGCTATCTACAAATGGGTACATTCCTGTTTCGATTTCATCCAAGACTTAACTCGAGAAGTAAACATTCTAAGCTCAGTCATGGTTTTAAATTCAGCGGGTAATGAATTCCACAACTTTGCACTTTTATATGAAAAAGCAGACTGACCAAATGAAGTCTTACGGTATGGAACTATACAGTTGTTATTGATAGAGCCTCTGGTGACTCTATTGATGCGTTGTCTCTGCATAAATGAACTGAGTGGCTCAGGTGCTATATTATTGAGACATTTGAAAGTAAGTTTGAGAAAACATAAATCACTAAAGCTTTCAAAGCTTAGCAATCTATACTTCTGGAGAATATTGCAGTGATGGTAGCGAATTGGCTTCTTATCCATAGTCTTTATAGTTTGATTATATAATGACCTGATATGTTTAGTTGCTGCAAGCGTGGCCTGTCCCCATGCTGTCATGCAGTATGATATATGAGAGAATATGATAGCATGCATGTACAGGAGGGCGGCCTGGTTTGGAATATATTGTCTAATTAGTTTGAAACAGTTTAGATTACTTTGTATAGTTTTTGAAATTTTCTTAAGATGTTTGTCAAATTTTAATTAATTTAAATTTTAATCTTGTTAAAACCAAGACCAGTGTGTGTTGAAACCAAGACCAAGACCAGACCAGTGTGTGTTGAGACCAAGACCAGAACAAGACCAGTGTGTGTTGAAACCAAGACCAAGACCAGTGTGTGTTGAAACCAAGACCAAGAGCAGTGTGTGTTGAGACCAAGACCAAGACCAAGAGCAGTGTGTGTTGAGACCAAGACCAAGACCAAGAGCAGTGTGTGTTGAGACCAAGACCAAGACCAAGAGCAGTGTGTGTTGAGACCAAGACCAAGACCAAGAGCAGTGTGTGTTGAGACCAAGACCAAGACCAGACCAGTGTGTGTTGAGACCAAGACCAGACCACTGTGTGTTGAAACCAAGACCAAGACCAAGAGCAGTGTGTGTTGAGACCAAGACCAAGACCAGATCAGTGTGTGTTGAGACCAAGACCAGACCAGTGTGTGTTGAGACCAAGACCAGTGTGTGTTGAAACCAAGACCAAGACCAGACCAGTGTGTGTTGAGACCAAGATCAGACCAGTGTGTGTTGAAACCAAGACCAAGACCAGACCAGTGTGTGTTGAGACCAAGACCAGTGTGTGTTGAAACCAAGACCAAGACCAGTGTGTGTTGAGACCAAGATCAGACCAGTGTGTGTTGAAACCAAGACCAAGACCAGACCAGTGTGTGTTGAGACCAAGAGCAGACCAGCGCTTCTTAAATTTATCTGAATATCCACATTTACTGCTTGAGAAATCTTATATTTAATCAATAAACACAATTAGAATAATAAGACACTATATAGAGCTGTGAACAATCAAATGAAATCACTAACAACGAAACTCCTCTGTGCACTGCAGAGGCGGCAGAGCTTAACTGCATAAATCATGTTTTAAAAGTAGCATTTTATTTATTGAATGTTTGTATAAAATCAATATCACATTTGCATTGTGCTCATATTCAAAACAGCTCTCTTGTGATATCACCTAATTATATAATATGTTATAATATAAAAATAAAAAACAAGATCTCATACAAGTACTTTTTTTCAATCATATCTTGAATTTTGTACAAATTTTGGTGATATATCTGACACAATCCCTCATTGATTTCTGACCTGGAACAACAATAACAAAATAAATCACATTAGAAATAAGCTGTACATGCAATCACAGTAATGATGCAAGCAAATAAATCAGCAATGCTCTGGAAATGTAGTGATATCCTCCAGTCGTGAGAGAAAACCCAGACGGAGACCTTCAAAACTGGCCTCAAACACTAGAACTTCAACAACAACTGAAGCACACGAGATACGCAGCGCGGAGTTTGCAGGCTTTCTGTGCTTTTAAACGTATTTAAATAGGTTTTCAACTCCGTGTAAAGCGGCAGAAGACGAAGAGCGCTGAGGAAACCGCATCTCTGTGTAATGCTCTTACACACGGCATTGAAAGCGCGGCCCATCTCGGCTAATTAACACTTTGAAAGATAAAAGCAGTTTATTAAATCAGTCAGAATGCTGTCTGTTTGTGAGTCCCAGCTGATAAGGCAATTTGCATATTAACTTAGCGATGGTAACCTACATTAACCGGCCCACAGAAATCACGGCCAGCGATGTAAATATCACTGAAACTTTCATAGCCTGGACTCTCTGGAGGAGCTTTAATCCATTAAATAATAAACAGGTAAATAAATAAATAAGCAGATAGATGAATAAACAAATATGAATAAAGTAGGATGAACTGCAGAAGTCTTATAGAAATATGTCTGGTCTCCTAATTGATTATCAGATATACTAGAGTTCTGAATTAATATGCGCAAAACTAGTGGATAGTAGCAAGAAGTCTCCAGTATATTAATGTTGCATTCATCTTGATTTTGAGCTCATAATGCACATAAAGAGAGACATAACAAACATCTCTTCATCAGAATTCACAGTCTCACCCACAGGCGAAACACTCTTATGTTTGTTTGGAATAATTCTGCGCTGAACATGGGAATCTAAAACATAAAGAGCTTTAATATTGATCAGGCTCATTTGTTCGTTTCAGGAAGGTTTTTATTTCTCAGATTTGTCTCCGGCGCCCTGAAGACATAAACCCGTGTCACGCTGGAGTCATAAACCCGTGTGCGTGATCGGACTCGAGCGGGCAGAGTTTATCTCTCCGTGAAGATACTCTCTGGTTCCTGATAAAGGCGACGCTGGCGTCTGCGTCTGCGCCGGACCGTGTGATGTATGTGTTTAACAATAGATTCACTTACACTTCTGACTGGTATGAAGAAGAAGCACATCAGAGATGAGCTGAATGTATATTCATTATTGTGTCTTATATATATTGCAGTTTGTTGACAACAGTTCATCATGAATTATGAAGCCGCTGCTCCATTACTGTATTAGTCGCCCAATAACTCAGACACATCACTATTAATAAAAGCACTGATGGTAAACATATGGATTCTTTATGTTAATGCACTCACTAATGTTGAGATCCTTTGAATGGCAGTGAAATATTAATGTTCTGCACTCAGATATGATGATTTCTGCACATGCTCTGGAAAGCTTTCCTGACATCATCACTTGTGCGATGTGAAAATATTACGCAGGAGGTTATTGTTTTGCTGGAGCTGAAATATGCTGGTTATTATAGTTAACTAGAACTGAAACACTAACACTTTACAATAAGATTCAACGTCATAAACTACCATTGAGAAATATTTCTAGTTTTGATTAATTTCAACATATTCAAATCAAAAGCTGTATCTCTTCATATTACTTAATGGACTTGAGCTGACATAAACTGTAAAAACTCTAACAAAGGTTATTAAATACTGGAAGGAATGTATTGTATAAAGTGGCTTGCTTGACTATTGCTCAATGTTAGTTCATATTAGTTAAATAATTAACTAATCTTAGCTAATGAAACCTTGTTGTAAAGTGTTACGACTAAAACCAAGAAAAAAATTTGAAATAAATAACTAACTGAAATCAAATAAATGTATATAGATGTCAGCCTCCTGCCTCCTGTTGTTTGTCTCCGGGCCTCTAGAGGTCACATGTGTTCCCCTCTGCCTTAGTTCTTCCTCGTGTGTCCTTGTTAGCGTTATCCAGGTCACCTGTGCCTTGTTTCCCCTAGAGTATTTTTGCTGTTTTTTCCTCTTGTTCCTCACTCGGTTTTTGAATCTTGGCTATATCTCCTGCTGTGTCCCACCGAGTCCTTCCAAGTTATCCAAGTTATCCAAGTTATCCAAGCTATCCCAAGTAAGCTGTTCTTAGTTATTTGATTTAGTTTTTTCTCACCTCGTGGAGTTATTTTATTTCTCTCCTGTTATTGTTTGCATTATCTCTACTAACTTTTGTTGGATTTTTTTTACTTGCAAAGTACCTTAAAAAAAAAACTATTTTGCCTGGAGTATTGCTTTGAGTGTTTCGTTTGGGTCCAACACTACCTCCTCTGTGGCTAAGTGGTAGAACACTCAACTCTCCACACCTGAGCCTGAGTTCGAGCCCAGCTTTTGACAGAAAAACCGAGTCAGTCATGGACCCAGAGACACTCGGTTCCAAGGACCTGTTGGGGGTGATGGCTCAACATGAGGCATCTTTCCAGCGCCATGAAGCCGTTCTCAGCCAACAAGAAGAGCTGATGACCAGTCATTCTCAACTCCTGGCCGATATGATGAGTTCCATCCGCCAGCACTTTGAACGCCTCCCTGATCCTTCACCTTCCTCCAGATCACCCCCGAGTGGCGACAGGCCTTCTCCAGTGGCGGAGCCCCGACTACCACCTCCCAAACCCTTTGCTGGAGATTCAAGTTCCTGCCAGGGTTTCCTCACCCAATGCTCCCTCACCTTCAAGCTCAAACCCTCAAGTTTTCCCACTGACCGTTCCAAGATTGCTTACATTATTACCCTTCTTTCAGATAAGGCGCTCTCCTGGGCCTCCGCCGTGTGGCAATCCCAGGAGGCCTGTTGTGACTCCTACATGGCATTTGTGGAAGAGTTCAAGCAAGTGTTTGATCATCCTGTCAGTGGTCGAGAAGCTTCCAAGCGCCCACTTTCTCTCCGTCAGAGTTCCCGCAGCATGGCGGATTTTGTCATTGAATTTCGGACCATAGCAGCAAGGAGCGGATGGAATGATGAAGCGCTGAGGGTCTGTTTTCTGGGAGGGTTGTCTGAGCCCCTTCAAGATGAGTTAGCCACCCGAGAACCAGATGGGGATCTCGAGTCACTCATAGCATTGGCCATCCGCCTGGACAATCGTCTGAGAGAGCGGAGAACAGCTCGCCGCCAGGTGTCTCAGTCCCAAGTTCCTCTGAGCAACTCTGTTTCTCCAGTTTGTGTTCCTTCGTTCAGAGCTTCCCCGGCCCCTGAACAGCTCCAGAATTCCCCGGAGGAAATGCAGTTAGGCCGTTCCAGGCTTTCTCCCAACGAAAGGGAATGTCGCATGAGGGAGCGTCGGTGTCTCTACTGTGGGGTGGCCGGCCACTTCCGCTCCACTTGCCCCGAGCTTTCGGGAAACGCCTGTCCCCACCCAGCTACAGGAGGCCTGTGATGGGGAAAATTAGAGTTCCTCCTACTAACACTGTCCTAGCTATTCCAGCCACTCTGTCCTGGGAGGGCCACCAGCATCGGGTCCAGGCTATGATCGATTCCAGTGGCGCAGGTGACTTCCTGGATCTAAACTTGGCTAAGGAACTTAAGATCCCTACCCAACTACTTCCTCAACCCCAGGCAGTTATAGCTTTGGATGGCAGAGCTCTGGAACCAGGCAAAGTAACAGAGGCGATTCAGTCCCTGCGACTTACCGTCTTTCAACACCAGCCGGAGGAGACCTTCTATCTCATTGACTCCCCCGAGTTGCCTATTATCCTGGACAGGCCCGGATTGGCTAATCGGGAGCACCGGGAGAATTCCCGGTGGGCCGATCTGTTTTATTGGCCAGGAGGGCCGGTGTTGTCATGGCACTGGGTTGAATGCTTTATATAGGCTCCAGTCACAGCTTTCTGAGTGTATAATGAACGTTGTGAAATAATTGCCTAATATTAACTCTAATTTGGTGCTGCAATGATTTGCATATCGCGACGATAACCGACCTAATAATCTGAGCTGCTTCAGTATTCAAACACCGCTCGTAGGCAATGGCAAAATGTTTGAGATGACCGATCAAAGCAAGCGGGATTTAAGTTCACAGAAGCGCGAGCCGCGGCCGCGCGCAAATCCCAACGCGACGCTTCACGAGATTAGATGCAAGTGGCTAAACTAAACAGCTGTTTTAATTACGGAAGAAGTTTTAAACGACCGAAAGAAATAATCAGTTTGTGAAGACTGTATCAATAAAAACTCAGCTTCGGGAAGGGGAGATTTACAGGTAACCTAAGATAAAGAGACTGAGAGAAGAAGAAGAGAGAAGATGGAGATGAGAAATGAGAGCAGGTAGAGGAATAGCCTATTGCATAGGCTACTGTGCCCAGAATGAAAATAACTTTATTACAATGGATTCCTATTTAACACAGACATACATTTGTTCTTTGCCAATGATGATCATCAGTGTAAAAATAAGCTCAATTTAACAACACAATCCTATATATATATAGGCTAATATATTGCCATTGTTATTGTATAAATATAGATATTTGTATACCTCGAATGTGTTTATATTTCCCCATATCAGCACTGGGACTTTTCACTGTTTGTATTACTTCACTTGTCTGGGTGGGCATATGCCCCCGAACCCCCAGCAAGATCACTTTTTGGACCTCTGTATTTATAAAACCCTGTATACGGCTATTGCACTGAATAGAAATTTATATATATTTTTAAATACAATGAATAACAAGGCTGTACAGAACACTGCACTATTGCAGACTTATAGCTATACTGAGGTTTCAATTACATTATTTTAATATAGTCAGATGGGAACTAAAGTGGGCCGGTCTAAGGCATGAAACTCGAGGGCTGAAAATTAGTCCCACTCCGGCCCTGATCCTGGGTCACCCTTGGCTGTGGAGACATAATCCCCAGATCGACTGGCCTACTGGCACCATTCTAAGCTGGGGGATCCACTTTCCAACTCACCTGCATGCTTCAGAGTCCCTCAGCCCCTAGTTCCGAGTTTCAAGAGTCTGTCGACCTCTCCCGGGTCCCCAGTGTTTACCATCGGTTCAAGGCAGTGTTCAGCAAGTCCCGGGCTACTTCCTTACCGCCTCACCGCACTGAGTTACGATGAGATACGATAGTGCCATTGAGCTACTCCCTGGTTCCTGCCCTCCCAGGGGTCGGATCTTCTCCTTATCCTCCCCTGAGAACTCAGCTATGGATACCTACATTAAGGAGTACTTGTCAGCTGGCATCATCCGTGGCTCTACTTCCCCGGATGGGCTTCGGATGGGCTTCTTTTTTGTAGAGAGGAAAGACGGGGGTCTTAGGCCTTGTATTGATTACCGGGGCCTCAACAAGATCACGGTTCGGAATCGATACCCCCCTTCCTCTCATGGCCACTGCTTTTGAGCTGCTTCAAGGGGCTTCCATTTTTACTAAACTGGATCTCCGCAATGCTTACCATCTCGTGCGGATCCGGCAAGGAGACGAATGGAAGACGGCCTTCAACACCCTTATGGGTCACTATGAATATGGTTCAGGCTCACCAACGCCCCTGCAGTATTCCAAGACCAACGCTTGACTTTGCCTGGAGTACTGCCTTGAGTGTTCCTAACCCTAACCCTAACCCAACACTACCTCCTCTGTGGCTAAGTGGTTGAACACTCAACTCTACACACATGAGACCCGAGTTCGAGCCCAGCTTGTGACAATGAAATTTAAAATAAATTTAAATGAGTAAAACTGAAATAAGAAGTTATAAAGCTTTATAGATGTTAAAAACAAATAAAAATGAAAAACACAAAAATATTGCTAAAACTTTACCATTAAAGCACAAAAACAAATTCAAAACATTAATATTAAGGGGCGTTGAAGGTATTCGCATTTCCGCATATTCAAAACACGTCACATTATGATGAAGTTTAATTATGCAGAAGAGTGAATGAGATTTCACAGCTACAAATAATTTTAGCGAATTATGATAATATTTCAGTCGTTCATGGAATATAACACCATATGAACTGCTGTATTAGTTCTGTTTTTGTCTGATTTCACAGTCATTGTAAGGAAACGAGCTGCACATCTCAGCAGAAGACAGAATCCCATAGAGTGAGATCACGGTGAGTAAATAATGAATTTTCATTTTTGACTCATCCATCCCTTCAAAGTATAATAATATTAAATGATTGTGGTTGTGAACGATTCTTCCGCTCAGATACTCTCCAAAGGCCCGGAGCGATCCGAAGACCTAATGATCTTCACACACTACTCTAAACATTTAGATTCACGAAAGCCCTGCAAGCGGAGCTGGACCTTCCTGACACCATTACACACGATTCCTGAGACAATCTGCTGATGTTCACCATAACGGAGCGAACGCTTCCTCTCCACAAACAAACCTGCGGTGTGATGACCTTCTCCAG
Organism: Rhinichthys klamathensis goyatoka; assembly: GCF_029890125.1. Lineage (NCBI taxonomy): Eukaryota > Metazoa > Chordata > Actinopteri > Cypriniformes > Leuciscidae > Rhinichthys > Rhinichthys klamathensis. The sequence goes on from NW_026606584.1 coordinate 28,735, forward strand.
CGCTCATCTGAAGACCTCCGCTCCTCTCCTGTCCTGAGGCCGAGCTTCTCCAGCGCTCATCTGAAGACCTCCGCTCCTCTCCTGAGGCCGAGCGTTCACTGGCTCCGGTACAAGTGAACTCTGGGACTTCTTCTCTGTTTCTCGAAGACGCTTCTAATTATCCCCTGGAATTACCGTGAAGCATTGATCTCTATTGTGCTGAGAGGAGATCTGTGTCCTCCTGGAAAAAGTTAAAACTTAAAAAAACTCTACATTTCGGTTGAGTAAAATTATGCGGCAAAAATCATCACAGGGTTCTGATGAAAAACCCCTTCAGGGTCTGAGAACGTCTGAGTGTCCCGAATCAAAGAGTGTGTCAGGAGAGACCGGTGCCTTCCACAACCTTATAAGTGACACACACTCACCATAAGTGACACACACACTACACAGAGAGCACACTAAATGTGACACACACACACACACACACACACTACACAGAGAGCACACTGTAAGGGGCTTATTACAGTGCATTCTGGGATTGTCTTTGTGATAGACATTTAAATCATGACAACTCTCTTAGTAGATTTAGTGTTTTATTAATTATGCCGATGTTAATGTATCTGGCTTTGGTGGACTATTGATTTGCTTTAGTGCTGCATACATTTCAGTCTTGTAGATGTCACAGACCCCTGATCATGTTCACGTGAAGAAGCCCCATCCTAACATGTAAAAGGCTTCTACACTGAACAACATTATAAACGCAGCACTTTTGTTTTTGCCCCCATTTTTCATGAGCTGAACTCAAAGATCTAAGATTTTTTCTATGTACACAAAAGGCATATTTCTCTCAAATATTGTTCACAAATCTGTCTAAATCTGTGTTAGTGAGCACTTCTCCTTTGCCGAGATGATCCGACCCCTCACAGGTGTGGCATATCAAGATGCGGATTAGACAGCAGGATTATTGCACAGGTGTGCCTTAGGCTGTCCACAATAAAAGGCCACTCTCACAGACATGTTCAGTCTTTTAGATGTCACAGACCCCAAATATGATCATGTTCACGTGAAGAAACTCCATCCTAACATGTAAAAGGTATCTATATAGTTTCTTGTAGAAAGAAAAATTACATTCTAAATATGTGCAAAATATTAAAATATTCCAATTTTCTCTACTCATAGATGTATTATTTATTTAATCTAATTTATGTCTTTTTTCTTCTTATTTTTTTTTTACCACTGTTTTTCTCTAAACTTTTTTTCCTGCACTCCTTTGTGGACCGCAGTTTGAAACCAGTGTCTTAAAGGCAGAATAATGTTGCCGTGTGTGTGTGTGAAGTTCTCCTCTGATGCCTTAACACACTGTCTATATATAAATATATAACCTCTCCATATGGCAGGAGTTAAAGGCAGACAGATCCGGGGTAATAATGACGTCTGCCACAGAACTAGCATGGCTTGTCCGTCCCGATGCTCTCAAACACGGTTCTTTATTTTACAAAACTCTGCATGTTTCATCATATCGAGCCCACATTGGTCCTCATTAAACACGGATGTGCCGGCCACGCTCCTAACTAATACCTCCAGAGCGTCCAATCAAATGCTTATTAGGTGGGTGACATCACCTCTGTCGCACACACACACACACACGGAGAGAAACGCGCGGGACAGGCCCGGTCACACGCCGTAATGACCCTGAGTTTCGTTATCTTTAATTGCTAATAGGCCGGCCTTAAATATCAGTCCAACTTTTCACGCTTGGAATCCCCCCGTGTGTGTTTCCCTCTCAAACACCGTTTCTCCGGTTTCATGAGTGTGTTTTCCTGAACTCACGACACACACAGAGGAGAGGCCAATTAAAGCGCACAGAGATTATACATACACACTCACAAAGAGCTAACGGGCCGTTCCATTCCTCTGATGGAGGGCAATAAAAATGAACCCAAGAAACTTGGCACTATTTCATCATAAAAATACAAACTTATATTAAAGGAAGCCGTTCAGCCTGTGATTCCTCACACATGTCCAACAACTTATTCCAGAATATGGCACAGAAAGACTTGAGTTTCTTTCCCTGCAAGCCTCTGAAACACTCAAGAACGTCTGATTCCCGGAACGTCCCCCGAGACACAGTTATTATCAGAGACCTCAAATAAAACATTGCCTAAAAATAAAACAAAGGCTACAAATTATTTTATTTCAGCTATAGCTGCCGGGGCAACATTTCAGTTATTTGAAGCTGGAGTACTAAAATAATAACTGAATAACTGAATAACTGAAACTAAAACTAAATAATAACTTTATAGACATATTTAAATATATATATATATATATATATATATATATATATATATATATATATATATAAACAAATAAAAATGACAAAAACACACAACAAAATGACTAAAACTTTGATTAAACTTAAATTAAAAACAGAAAATATAAAATAATAAAAAATATTATTTTTATTCAACACAAAATTGTAATTTCCTGCTGACCTTTAACCTCTGACCTTCTGAGCAGAGAAAAGGTCAAAATAAAGAAAACAATCCGACTCTCAGAAATGCACATATGACCCGTTTGAAAGTGATTTTACTCTTAACTGAAAGTGAAAATAGCAATAATTCCGATGTATATTTGTACTAATGATGACGTTCCCTGCGGTGAGCCACACTTTGTTCTTTTATTAATGATGTGTGTCGTTCACATGAACAGCCTTCCTCAAAAAATGATGACGACTGATCAAATTAGCCAAGAAAACAGACGCTTTATACAGACTTCTCACACCCCCATTGTGAATCATCATTAGCATTCAATATGCAAATGTCATAAGCATGCATGTTAATAAATAAGAGTGTGTGTGTGTGTGTCTTTAGCATCGGTGGCTGGTTTCCAGTGCGTGTGCAGGGGTCACTGGCCATTAGTGGGAGGATCGATTCAGAGAGCAGAAACACACATGAATGATGGAGTTTCAATGATTCACGGGCGACTGATATTAATGACGGGACGATGGATTTATGAGGCTTTGAATAGAGACGTTCAGAGACAGTAAAACACTGCAGGGACTCTGGATAACACACGTGTGAGGAAAAGGCTTTACAAAGGACTGAGTCCATCTATCTATGATCATAATTCACTATTTAATAAATAAAGGCTAAATCTAATTCTAATTCTATTTAATGAAAATGATAGGGAGATTGTATGCAAATATGTATTCTAATACCTCAGAGTTTGATTAGCAGGAAATGCAAGAATTGATCAAATAAAACACTTAAATATGTACTTTATTTGCTGCTCAAGAAACATTTATGATTATTATCAATGTTGAAAACATTTCACATTTTTGTGGAAACTGTGATACAGAAATCATTATAAAATGATGATTTGATGCTCAAGAAATAATTTATGATTATTATCAATGTTGGAAACATTTCATATTTTTGTGGAAACCATCATACATTACTGTTCAAAAGTGTTGTGTAAGTAAAAAAAGGGAAATTAGTACTTTTATTCATCAAGGACGCATTAAACTGATCAAAAGTGATGGTAAAGACATTTATAATGTATATATAATTCAAATAAATGCTGTTCATTGGAATAATGCCGCTGTTTTTACTGTATTTTTGATCAAAAGAGACAAAAACATTAAAACATTTTAATTATTCAAAACTAGTAGTGAACATACTTCGTATTCATACTCATATATTTTATTTGTATATTTTTACATCAGTTGCAATGTATAGTTAATGTAATTCTTGTCATAATTGCACTTATTTTATTTTATTTTGTAATGTTTTATGTAGCCATTTAGTCCTTTAAAAAAAAGAAAAACTAAAAAGAAAACAAGTCCTGCCTCCCGTCAGCTCTACCTGCGATCCTGCGGCGAGCTTCTGAAGCAGACGCTCATTTCCCCTGTGGCTCGTTCTGCAAATAAACGCAGACAGATCGTTTCATAGCCGCTGGACACATTTGCATTCAAAGCATCGCATAAAGATGCCGGCGTGACCTGAAAAACATCACCTGCAGGTAATAACGCTATTAATGCAGAAAGACTGACAAAACACAGGAGAGGCTTTAATTAGAGGTGAGGTGTTCACACTCAAATCAGAGTCTGATGAACTTTTGCACAATTACACACGGGTCAGATCTGGACAATATGGCTTCCATCCGGCCGTGGCTCGCGTCATCAAAGCTTCAGGCTGGTCACATGTTGAGTCTCTCAGCCTTATTTAGGTCAGGCCTTTCTCTCCGGACACGAGCGTGTTTAAAGGGATAGTTTACCCAAAAGTGAAACTTAGCCCATACTCACCCTGAAGCCATCCTAGGTGTATATGACAATCTTCTCTCAGACGAATACAATCAGAGTTATATTAAAAAATCTCCTGGATTTCTAACAAGCTTAATAATGGCAGTGAATGGCTGTTTCTGTTTTGAAGTCCATAAAAGTGCATCTATCCATGAAAAAGTGCATTTGTCCATCATAAAAGTAACCTGGCCCTAGCCAGATGAATTTCGCTCCGCCTAGCTTCACTCACATCCATCTGGAACCTCTTCCATTGAGAGTGATTTCTCCAACCAACTTTATGGTTTAGCCAATCAGGACGCAGGGCGGGAGTTTCATAGATGTGACGTAGTGGAGAAGCGACCGTGAGACTGTTTTGATTCAGACAACAATGGCGGCTCGCATCGAGGAAACAAGCGTTAACATTGATGCTGTTAACATTGATTTCATCCGTGTTGTCCAATCTACCTAATATTGTTTCATTAAAAGAACATCAGAGAACGGCTCTTAAGGCTTTTGTTGGTGGAAACGATGTTATATAGATCAGTGCCTTCTCCCGACCGGATTCTTCAGCGTCACGGGTTGGCTTCGGTGTGAGTGGTTGAAATAGCACGTCGATAAAGATGACAGACAAGTGGCTTATCCAATCATATGCAAGGATTTTTGATAAGGCCCAGCCTTCTGAAACGCCATTTCAATGGATCGGTTCCAGATGGATGTGAGTGAAGCTAGGCGGAGCGAAATTCATCTGGCAAGGGCCAGGTTATCATAAAAGTGCATCTATCCACGAAAAAGTGCATCTATTCATCATAAAAGTGCATCTATCCATCATAAAAGTTCATCTATTCATCATAAAATTGCATCTATCCATCATAAAAGTGCATCTGTCCATCATAAAAGTGCATCTATCCATCATAAAAGTGCATCTGTCCATCATAAAAGTACTTCTGTCCATGAAAAAGTGCATCTATCCATCATAAAAGTGCATCTGTCCATCATAAAAGTGCATCTATCCATCATAAAAGTGCATCTGTCCATCATAAAAGTGCATCTATCCATGAAAAAGTGCATCTGTCCATCATAAAAGTGCATCTGTCCATCATAAAAGTGCATCTATTCATCATAAAAGTGCATCTATCCATCATAAAAGTGCATCTATTCATCATAAAAGTGCATCTATCCATCATAAAAGTGCACCTGTCCATCATAAAAGTGCCTCTATTCATCATAAAAGTGGATCTATCCATGATAAAAGTGCATCTATCCATCATAAAAGTGCATCTATCCATGATAAAAGTGCATCTATCCATGATAAAAGTGCATCTATCCATGATAAAAGTGCATCTATCCATGATAAAAGTGCATCTATCCATCATAAAAGTGCATCTATCCATCATAAAAGTGCATCTATCCATCATAAAAGTGCATTTGTCCATCATAAAAGTGCATCTTTCCATCATAAAAGTGCATCTATCCATCATAAAAGTTCATCTATTCATCATAAAATTGCATCTATCCATCATAAAAGTGCATCTGTCCATCATAAAAGTGCATCTATCCATCATAAAAGTGCATCTGTCCATCATAAAAGTACTTCTGTCCATGAAAAAGTGCATCTATCCATCATAAAAGTGCATCTGTCCATCATAAAAGTGCATCTATCCATCATAAAAGTGCATCTGTCCATCATAAAAGTGCATCTATCCATGAAAAAGTGCATCTGTCCATCATAAAAGTGCATCTGTCCATCATAAAAGTGCATCTATTCATCATAAAAGTGCATCTATCCATCATAAAAGTGCATCTATTCATCATAAAAGTGCATCTATCCATCATAAAAGTGCACCTGTCCATCATAAAAGTGCCTCTATTCATCATAAAAGTGGATCTATCCATGATAAAAGTGCATCTATCCATCATAAAAGTGCATCTATCCATGATAAAAGTGCATCTATCCATGATAAAAGTGCATCTATCCATGATAAAAGTGCATCTATCCATGATAAAA